>NC_041386.1:221767349-221776401 GCF_002162155.2 Triticum dicoccoides | reverse complement strand
CCACCACCGCCGCCCCCGTCCGAGCCCGGCGCCGCCTTGCTCCGGCCGGCGCGCCCCGGCCTCTCCTCGCCCGGCGACCCCTCCTACTCCGGCCGCCGCCGTCCTCAACGCCGGCCGTCATCGTTTTTCGCGCCGGTGAACAGTGCCCCAAAACCCTAGATCTGGATCCAGAGGTTGTTTTTTTTGCCAAGTCCCGGAAAATTTTACTCCATATGCTCCTGTTTGAGGCCCCGTAACTTTGCATCCGTAGCTCCGCTTTGGACATATAGTATATCAAAATGTTCGCCTCGACGAGTACATCATTTCATTCCATTGCATCATTTTCATTTGAGCTCATCTTGATGCCAAAAATGTTGTTAGAAGGAGGCTTCGTGAGTTAATTGTCAGATCTGCTAGTTCATCTTAGACTTTTGTCATTTTTGCAATGATTATTGTGTGCATGCTATGCCTGTGAGTCCTGCATGTGTTTTGTTAAGCATTTTGTCTTCTTTCCAGAGGTGCAACCCATGCATTTTTAGGATGTGTGTGGTGACTTGTGCAAGCTTGCAAAGAGAGGCACTCGGTAAATCTGTTTTCAGGGACTTAGTAGTTTTCACTAAGTCTGGGATTATTTAGTTCATGATGCCATATGTTCAGCTTGTTTCCTAGTGATCCGTGCCTCTTTTGAGGATGATCAGTAAAGGAGTTTTGTTAATCATGTTATGCTCTATCCATCCATGTCTTTGTTTGTAATTATGGAGCACCCTAGCTTGAGTCAATCGAGCTCTACTTTAGCTTCGTTGTGAATCTGGGCAGATCGTCAACTCGTTTGCGATTTTGCCGGCGTTGTTGTAGTTGATCCGTGCATGGTATGCCATTGTTCTTGCCATGTCTAGCTAGAATTTTGTGCCTTCTTAATGGATGTATGCTTGCATTGCCATGACTTGCAACGTGGTGAGTGCATCGAGCTCGTTTACATGCCTTCGTGAGTTATATTTCAGCATGTCTCAGTTTTCACTAAGTCTGAAAATTGATTGTGTTTTAGCTATGTTTGTCTGCCCGTTAGTATATTTTGTGAACCCTTTTGGCCCCAGGTCACTTTGGGTCTTTTGTTAAGCTTGTTGAGTAGCTCCATGCCATGTTCTTTCTTGTCTTAATCAGGTCATGTATCATGTTGTTTTGCTGCTCCGAAGAGGGCTTCGTGATCTGAAATCGCAGACCGGTGTCAATTTTGAAGCGCTTGCCATTTCCAAACCGTAACTCCGATTCCGATGTTCTTTATATCGTTTTCAAGCGATTTCATCTCATCTTTCCAGTGGCACCCTTGGAATCCCATGTTGAGGCCAGGTTCATGCATTTCCTGTCATATCTTGCATTTTGCATCCCGCATCGCATCCCACATATCATGTCATCATTTCATCATATTGCTTGTTCTTGCACGTGGTTGATTATATCCTTGTTGCTTGTTTATCTTGTCTGGGTAGAGCCTGGAGACGAGTTCGCTACCGAGGATCCCATTGAGTTTGCTTGTGAGGATCCAGTCAACTCTGACAACTGTGCAGGCAAGATGATCATACCCTTGAAATCACTACTATCTTTGCTATGCTAGTTTGCTCGCTCTTTGCTATGCCAATGCTACGATGCCTACCATTTGCTTGTCAGCCTCCCAATTGCCATGTTGAAACTCTAACCCGCCATGTCCTAGCAAACCATTGATTGGCTATGTTACCGCTTTGCTCAGCCCCTCTTATAGCGTTGCCAGTTGCAGGTGAAGATTAGAGGTTGTTCCTTGTTGGAACATCATTTATTTACTTGTTGGGATATCATTATATTGCTATGTTATATTAATGCATCTATATACTTGGTAAAGGGTGGAAGGCTCGGCCTCTCGCCTAGTGTTTTGTTCCACTCTTGCCGCCCTAGTTTCCGTCATATGGGTGTTATGTTCCCGGATTTTGCGTTCCTTACGCGGTTGGGTTATAATGGGAACCCCTTGATATTTCGCCTTGATTAAAGCTTGTCCAGCAATGCCCAACCTTGGTTTTACCATTTTCCACCTAGCCTTTCCTTTCCCTTGGGTTCTGCAGACTCAAGGGTCATCTTATGTTAACCCCCCCCCCCCCGGGGCCAGTGCTCCTCTGAGTGTTGGTCCAAACCGTCAGCCGCCGGTGGCTACCAGGGGCAACTCTGGGCTGGCCTACCGGAAGTTTGGACAACCTGAGTGTGCCCTGAGAAAGAGATATGTGCAGCTCCTATCGGGATTTGTCGGCACATTCGGGCGGTGTTGCTGGACTTGTTTTAACCTGTCGAGGTGTCTTGAGTTACCGAGATATCGAGTCTGATCGGAACGTCTTGGGAGGAGGTCTATTCCTTCGTTGACCATGAGAGCTTGTCATGGGCTAAGTTGGGACTCCCCTGCAGGGATTGAACTTTCGAAAGCCGTGCCCGCGGTTATGGGCAGATGGGAATTTGTTAATGTCCGGTTGTAGATAACTTGAACCTTAATTAATTAAAATGAATCAACCGAGTGTGTTACCGTGATGGCCTCTTCTCGGCGGAGTCCGGGAAGTGGACACGGTGTTGGAGTAATGTTTGCGTAGGTTGTTCTCTAGTTTCTCGCTCGTGCTTTGCCTCCTCTTCTCGCTCTCTTTTGCGAATAATATAGCCACCATATATGGTAGTCGCTTGCTGCAGCTCCACATATTTTGCCTTACCCTTCCTATAAGCTTAAATAGTCTTGATCGCGAGGGTGCGAGATTGCTAAGTCCCTGTGGCTCACAGATACTATAACTCCAGATGCAGGTCCAGGTGATTCCGCTCCATGTGACGATTACGAGCTCAAGTGGGAGTTCGACGAGGACTCTCAGCATTATTATGTTTCCTTTCCCGATGATTAGTAGTGGTGCCTAGTTGGGGATTCGATTCAGGGCCTTGTCGCATGTTGGGTCTTCTTCTATTTTGGCGCCATAGTCGGGCCATGAGTGTTTGTATGATGGATGTTATTCATGTACTTTGATGTGACGTGGCGAGTGTAAGCCAACTATGTATCTCCCCCTTTTTATTATATATTACATGGGATGTTGTAATGATTGCCTGACTTGCGACATTGCTTTCAATGCGGTTATGTCTCTAAGTCGTGCCTCGACACGTGGGAGCTATAGCCGCATCGAGGGCGTTACAAGTTGGTAATCAGAGCCTTCCCCGACCTTAGGAGCCCCATTGCTTGATCGTTTTAGCAGCCGAGTTGTGTCTAGAAAAATGTTTTGAGTCACTTAGGAATTATATATCGGAGAGCTTAGGAATTCTTTTTACTTCCCAGTCTCCTCATCGCTCTGGTAAGGCATCCTGACGTAGAGTTTTGACTCTACTCTTCTCAAATTTTACTAAAAAAATTTTTTAGGATCACGCGAGTATCTTGGAATCGTTCCGATGGCTTATGATGAGAACATTGTCTTGGTGCCTCCTGTCAGGGGTTTAGCGGAAGTGTCCCGGGGAGTTGAGCTCTGAGGTGTTGTCATCATAATTTTATCGTTGCAATTCTGGAATACTTGAGATATGTTCACCGACATCGAAAATCTCTTTTATGCAGTTCGTTGGTGAGATAACCTCGACGCCACCCAGTACTGGGGCGGGAGTTCGGGAGTATCGCCATAACTTGTATAACGGATGCTATTCGAAGGTTGAGGTAGATGGTTTCCGAAGGTTTCTTGGTTATGTGTTGAAGGATGGATACAGCTGGATGTAGGGTTTGCTAGTTTGGGTGAGATATTATGCTTCCCCTGTATCCCCAACACCTGATTGCATAACCGGAAAAATTCGGGAGTTTCATAGGTGGGAATTCTAGTAGCTCTAGTTCTTCTTCCACGGATATTGGTTCGAGATTGGGATTTCTTACCGATTATTCGTTCTTGATCCGTACCTTGTTGATTTATTTCTCTACCTTAATTCTACGTGGCTTCTCAATTTATGGATATGTGACCATTTCAAGAGGAATGCATTCGTTCATTTTGTTCGGATGTGAAGACTTTATGTTGCAATTTTCATTCCGTTGGTTTCAGCTTCGTTTATCTGTCTATGTGCTAACGGTGGTCAACCTCTTCAGGATGGCTCCCGCTAAGAGCACCAGTCAAAACCAGAATCAAGATCCGCCGCCGCCTCCACCTCCTCCAGAGGCATGGCAAGCTGTGATGGCCGCAACCAATGCAAACACTCAACTGATCATGCAAATTCTTCAAGAGCGCAATCAAGGCAGTCAAGGGAATCAAGGCAGCAATCAGAGTCACTTTGCTACACTCAACCAGTTCCTTGCTAACGGGCCAAAGACTTTCAGCAATTGTGTTGAGGCAACCGATGCTGACGATTGGCTTGTAGATCTATGTAAGCATTTCGAGTGCAGTAACGTCAGGCCTGAGGACTTTGTCAAGTTCGCTTCCTTCCAACTCAAAGATCAAGCTGCAGAATGGTTCCAGCAGTACAAGGACTCCAGAGGTGGACGTGTTATCACTTGGGATGATTTCCGTCGAGATTTCCGAGCTCATCATATACTGCAGAGCGTGGTTGAAAGCAAGCGTGAGGAATTCCGCAATCTGAAGCAAGGCTCTTTGTCTGTCTATGACTACAACAAGTTGTTCCAGAAGCTTGCCCGCTTTGCCAAGCAGGACGTGCCTGATGAGAAGAGCATGATATACCAGTTCAGGGGTGGTCTCAGAGAAGAAATTCAGCTCGCTCTTGTTCTTTTTGAGCCCTTGAGGTATGATGAGTTCTACAACATGGCACTGAAGCAAGAGGCTGCTCAGTTGAGGTGTGATGCTTCCAAGAAGCGAGTCAGAGATGTTACTCCTTCTTCCTCTACTCAAGTGGCCAAGCAGCAGAAGCTTTGGCTTCCTCCTCCGTTCCGTCAGCCGTATCAGCAGAAGAGCAAAGGTGGCAGTGGTTCTTCCCACCCACCCAACCCTGGCTTTCAGAACAAGACTTCATCTCAAGCTCCAAGATCGAGTGCTCCGTATCACCGTCCGCTTTCAGAGGTCACGTGCAACAAGTGCCAACAGAAGGGTCACTATGCCAACAAGTGTTTCAACCAGAGGCGTCTTCCTCCTCCTCCTCCTGTCAGATCGGCAAGTATAGCTGTGGTCAAGCATAACCCCAAGTTCGCCAAGGTCAATATGATGAATGCAGCTCAGGCAGAGGACTCGTCAGATGTGATCATGGGTAACCTTCCTGTTAATGATAAACCTGCAAAAGTTCTTTTTGACACTGTGCATCGCATTGCTTCATCTCGAAACCTTTTGCATCTAAGCATGAGTTGACTTCCCAAGTTATGCATAAACCGTTCGCAGTCGTCTCTCCGGGTAAATGTTTGCTTGCTAATCACGAGATTCCGGATATTTCTATCATGATGGGTGATTTCAAGTTTCTGGCTTCTCCAATGGTTCTTGGTAACTCGGATATTGATCTTATTCTCGAGATGGATTGGCTTTCTAAGCACAAGGCTCAGCTTGATTGTGCAGCCAGGCAGATTCAATTGACTCATTCGTCTGAGGATGTAATTGTCTTTGCCGCTCGGGATAATACTATCCGTCTGTTTGCTCTCAATGAGAAGGGTGAATTGGATGCCATCTCTCAAATTCCAGTCGTTTGCGAATATCAAGACGTCTTTCCAGAAGAGCTCCCAGGAATGCCTCCGCACCGGCCAGTTGAATTCATTATTGAACTTGAGTCTGGCACGGAACCTGTGTGCAAACGTCCTTACAAGCTCGGACCTGAAGAGTTGAAGGAGCTGAAGAAGCTACTCGATGAGCAAGAAAGAATGGGTCTCATCCGGCCTAGTTCTTCTCCGTGGGATTGTGGTGTTCTTTTTGTGAAGAAGAAGGATGGAACGGACCGACTTTGTGTTGATTACCGTCCGGTGAACAAGAAGACCATCAAGAACAAATACCCACTTCCCAACATCAATGAGCTGTTCGAACAACTCAAAGATGCCCAAGTATTCTCCGAGCTTGATCTCCATATGGGTTATCACCAGATTCGCATTCGTGAAGAAGATATTCCCAAGACAGCATTCAGAACAAGCTTTGGTTCATATGAATACACTGTCATGTCTTTTGGCCTCGCCAACGCTCCTCTGACGTTCTCTCGCATGATGAACTTCATCTTCAATGCCTACACCAATGACTTCGTTTTGGTCTATCTCGACAACATTCTGATTTTCTCGAAGAACAAGGAAGATCATGCCAAGCACTTGCATTTGGTTCTTGACAAGCTCAGAGAACATCAGTTCTACGCCAAGTTCCCCAAGTGTGAATTTTGGCTCGATGAGGTTCTTTATCTTGGCCGTATCATCTCTGCCAAGGGCATTGCCGTAAATCCTGAGAAGGTGTCTGCTATTGTGAATTGGGAACCTCCTCAGAATGTGAAGCAACTCCGCAGTTTTCTCGGTCTCGCAAGCTATTGCCGAAGATTCGTTGAAAACTTTTCTAAGATCGCGAAGCCTCTCTCAAATCTTCTTCAGAAGCACATCAAGTACGTTTGGTCTCCGGAGTGTGATATTGCTTTCAACACCTTGAAAGAGAAGTTGATCACTGCTCCAGTTCTGACTCCTCCTGATGAATCCAAACCGTACAAGGTCTTTTGTGATGCCTCTCTCCAAGGTCTTGGCGCAGTTTTGATGCAAGAGAAGAAAGTTGTTGCTTATACATCTCGCCAGCTGAAGCCTAATGAGAAGAACTACCCCACTCATGATCTCGAGTTGGCGGCAATTGTGCATGCTCTTTTTACTTAGAGACATCTTCTATTGGGAAGAAAAGTGGACATTTTCACTGATCACAAGAGTCTCAAGTACATCTTCACTCAGCCTAATCTCAACCTAAGGCAAACTCGTTGGGTCGAAATGATTCAAGAGTATAATCCGAGTATTGAGTATACTCCAGGCAAGGCTAATGTGATTGCTGACGCTTTGAGCAGAAAGGCCTACTGCAACAGTCTGATTCTCAAGCCTTACCAACCCGAGCTTTGTGAAGCCTTCCGCAAACTTAATCTGCAAGTTGTTCCTCAAGGTTTCCTCGCCAACCTTCAAGTCTCTCCTACCTTAGAAGACCAGATTCGCCAAGCCCAGCTTCTTGATGCTATGGTGAAAAAGGTGAAGTTTGGGATTACCAAGAGTCAGTCCAAGTACAAGTGCTACCGCCTTGATGACAAGGACACTCTCTTCTTCGAGGATCGTATTGTTGTGCCCAAAGGTGAACTTCGTAAAGTGATCATGAACGAGTCTCACAATTCTCTCCTCTCCATCCACCCTGGGAGCACGAAGATGTATCAGGACCTCAAGCAAGCTTATTGGTGGACTCGAATGAAGCGCGAGATCGCTCAATTCATGAATGAATGTGATGTCTGCAGAAGAGTGAAGGCAGAACACCAAAGGCCAGCAGGTCTCCTCCAACCTCTTGCCATTCCAGAATGGAAGTTTGACCACATTGAAATGGACTTCGTGACTGGGTTTCCAAAGTCCAAGCGTGGCAATGATGATATATTCGTTGTCATCGACAAACTCACCAAAGTGGCTCACTTTCTGCCTATCAAAGAGTCGATCACTGCAGCTCAATTGGCGGAACTCTATACCTCTCGCATTGTCTCTCTGCACGGTATTCCTCAAGTGATATCTTCAGACCGTGGCAGCATCTTTACCTCCAAGTTTTGGGATTCTTTCCAGAAGGCCATGGGCACTAACATCTGCTTCAGCACTGCTTTCCATCCTCAAACAAGCGGTCAAGTCGAGCGTGTCAACCAGATTCTTGGAGATATGCTCAGGGCTTGTGTGATCTCCTTCGGCGTGAAATGGGAGGATTGTCTTCCTTATGCTGAATTCTCATACAACAATAGTTTTCAAGCAAGTTCGGGCAAGGCCCCATTTGAAATTTTGTATGGCAGGAAGTGCCGTACCCCTCTCAACTGGTCCGAAACCGGTGAACGTCAGCTGCTGGGTAATGACTTAATCACAGAAGCAGAAGAAATATGCAAAGTCATTCGTGATAACCTCAAAGCAGCCCAATCCCGCCAGAAGAGCTTCTATGATAGTAAGCACCGTGATTTGGCTTTCGAGATCGGAGATCATGTCTACCTCCGCGTCTCTCCTATGAAAGGTACTCGTCGCTTCGATATCAAAGGGAAGCTTGCCCCTAGATACGTGGGACCTTTCAAGATTGTCAGCAAGAGAGGCGACCTCGCCTATCAACTCGAGCTTCCTTCAAACTTTGCAAATGTTCATGATGTGTTCCATGTCTCTCAGCTTCGAAAGTGCTTCAAGACTTCTGACCGCACTGTCAACTTCGAGGACATTGAGCTCCAAGAAAATCTCTCTTATCATGAGCACCCAGTTGCTATTCTTGAAGAGACTGAACGCAAGACTCGCCACAAGTCAATCAAATTTCTCAAAGTCAAGTGGTCACACCATTCCGACCGTGAAGCTACCTGGGAACGCGAGGATCACCTCCATTCTGAGTACCCGGAGTTCTTTCAGTCCTAGATCTCGGGACGAGATCTTTTCATAGTGGTGGAGTGTTGTAACGCCCCAGATGTAACTTTCCCTTTTTTGTACTCCAACTCTTGCCGTTTCCGGCGTTAAGTTATATTTATTTCTCGGGTTCGGGTCTTTGTCTCCATGTGTTATTGTCTTTGTCATACATCTCATATCATGTCATCAGGTGCATTGCATTTGCATACGTGTTCATCCCATGCATTCGAGCATTTTCCCCGTTGTCCGTTTTGCATTCTGGCGCTTTGTTCTCCTCCGGTGGCCATTTCTAGCTTTCTTTCGTGTGTGGGGATTAAACATTTCCGGATTGGACCAAGACTTGCCAAGCGGCCTTGGTTAACTACCGGTAGACCGCCTGTCAAGTTTCGTACCATTTGGACTTCGTTTGATACTCCAACGGTTAACCGAGGGACCGAAAAGGCCTCGTGTGTATTGCAGCCCAACACCCCTCCAATTTGGCCCAAAACCCACCAAACTCTGCTCCATGTCCTAGAGCGTTCGATCACGATCACGTGGCCGAAAACCGCACCTCATTTGGACTCTCCT
>NC_041386.1:221762422-221766736 GCF_002162155.2 Triticum dicoccoides | reverse complement strand
AGGCCCGATCCGGGCCCCCGCGAGCCCGTACGCGCGCCGCCGCCCGACGCCGCTCTCCCCGCCGCCTCTCCCATCCCCGGTGACCGCCGCCACCGCCGCCGCCGCGGACCACCACGCGCCGCCGCCCGAGCCGGCCCCGCGCCACCACCGCCGCCCCCGTCCGAGCCCGGCGCCGCCTTGGTCCGCCCGGCGCGCCCCGGCCTCTCCTCGCCCGGCGACCCCTCCTACTCCGGCCGCAGCCGTCCTCAACGCCGGCCGTCATCGTTTTTCGCGCCGGTGAACAGTGCCCCGAAACCCTAGATCTGGATCCAGAGGTTGTTTTTTTTGCTAAGTCCTGGAAATTTTTACTCCATATGCTCCTGTTTGAGGCCCCGTAACTTTGCATCCGTAGATCCGTTTTGGACATATAATATATCAAAATGTTCGCCTCGACGAGTACATCATTTCATTCCATTGCATCATTTTCATTTGAGCTCATCTTGATGCCCAAAATGTTGTTAGAAGGAGGCTTCGTGAGTTAATTGTCAGATCTGCTAGTTCATCTTAGACTTTTGTCATTTTTGCAATGATTATTGTGTGCATGCTATGCCTGTGAGTCCTGCATGTGTTTTGTTAAGCATTTTGTCTTCTTTCCAGAGGTGCAACCCATGCATTTTTAGGATGTGTGTGGTGACTTGTGCAAGCTTGCAAAGAGAGGCACTCGGTAAATCTGTTTTCAGGGACTTAGTAGTTTTCACTAAGTCTGGGATTATTTAGTTCATGATGCCATATGTTCAGCTTGTTTCCTAGTGATTCGTGCCTCTTTTGAGGATGATCAGTAAGGGAGTTTTGTTAATCATGTTATGCTCTATCCATCCATGTCTTTGTTTGTAATTATGGAGCACCCTAGCTTGAGTCAATCGAGCTCTACTTTAGCTTCGTTGTGAATCTGGGCAGATCGTCAACTCGTTTGCGATTTTGCCGGCGTTGTTGTAGTTGATCCGTGCATGCTATGCCATTGTTCTTGCCATGTATAGCTAGAATTTTGTGCCTTCTTAATGGATGTATGCTTGACTTGCCATGACTTGCACCGTGGTGAGTGCATCGAGCTTGTTTACATGCCTTCGTGAGTTATATTTCAGCATGTCTCAGTTTTCACTAAGTCTGAAAACTGATTGTGTTTTAGCTATGTTCGTGTGCCCGTTAGTATATTTTGTGAACACTTTTGGCCCCAGGTCACTTTGGGTCTTTTGTTAAGCTTGTTGAGTAGCTCCATTCCATGTTCTTTCTTGTCTTAATCAGGTCATGTATCATGTTGTTTTGCTGCTCCGAAGAGGGCTTCGTGATCTGAAATTTCAGACAAGTGCTAATTTGACTAAGTCTGTAATCTGTTTTGCATTTGCGTTTTTGCCATCCTTGTTTGAACCTCATAATGGATGAATTGGCTGTGGCTTAGTGCTAGTCTTTTGTTAAGCATCTTGTGTGCATCCCTGCCATGTATTTTGTTGCCATGTTTGGTGGCTGTAGCATGTTCATCTCATTGCATTTAGATGCCTACTTGCTGTAAATCGCAGACCGGTGTCAATTTTGAAGCGCTTGCCATTTCCAAACCGTAACTCCGATTCCGATGTTCTTTATATCGTTTTCAAGCGATTTCATCTCATCTTTCCAGTGGCACCCTTGGAATCCCATGTTGAGGCCAGGTTCAGGCATTTCCTGTCATATCTTGCATTTTGCATCCCGCATCGCATCCCGCATATCATGTCATCATTTCATCATATTGCTTGTTCTTGCACGTGGTTGATTATATCCTTGTTGCTTGTTTATCTTGTTTGGGTAGAGATGGGAGACGAGTTCACTACCGAGGAGCCCGTTGAGTTTGCTTGTGAGGATCCAGTCAACTCTGACAACTGTGCAGGCAAGATGTTCATACCCTCGAAATCACTACTATCTTTGCTATGCTAGTTTGCTCGCTCTTTGCTATGCCAATGCTATGATGCCTACCATTTGCTTATCAGCCTCCCAATTGCCATGTTGAAACTCTAACCCACCATGTCCTAGCAAACCGTTGATTGTCTATGTTACCGCTTTGCTCAGCCCCTCTTATAGCGTTGCTAGTTGCAGGTGAAGATTGGAGGCCGTTCCTTGTTGGAACGTCATTTATTTACTTGTTGGGATATCATTATATTGCTATGTTATCTTAATGCATCTATATACTTGGTAAAGGGTGGAAGGCTCGGTCTCTCGCCTAGTGTTTTGTTCCACTCTTGCCGCCCTAGTTTCCGTCATATGGGTGTTATGTTCCCGGATTTTGCGTTCCTTACGCGGTTGGGTTATAATGGGAACCCCTTGATATTTCGCCTTGATTAAAGCTTGTCCAGCAATGCCCAACCTTGGTTTTACCATTTGCCACCTAGCCTTTCCTTTCCCTTGGGTTCTGCAGACTCAAGGGTCATCTTATGTTAACCCCCCCCCCCCGGGCCAGTGCTCCTTTGAGTGTTGGTCCAAACCGTCAGCCGCCGGTGGCTACCAGGGGAAACTCTGGGCTGGCCTACCGGAAGTTTGGACAATCTGAGTGTGCCCTGAGAAAGAGATATGTGCAGCTCCTATCGGGATTTGTCGGCACATTCAGGCGGTGTTGCTGGACTTGTTTTAACCCGTCGAGGTGTCTTGAGTTACCGAGATACCGAGTCTGATCGGAACGTCTTGGGAGGAGGTCTATTCCTTCGTTGACCATGAGAGCTTGTCATGGGCTAAGTTGGGACTCCCCTGCAGGGATTGAACTTTCGAAAGCCGTGCCCGCGGTTATGGGCAGATGGGAATTTGTTAATGTCCGGTTGTAGATAACTTGAACCTTAATTAATTGAAATGAATCAACCGAGTGTGTTACCGTGACGGCCTCTTCTCGGCGGAGTCCAGGAAGTGGACACGGTGTTGGAGTAATGTTTGCTTAGGTTGTTCTCTAGTTTCTCGCTCGTGCTTTGCCTCCTCTTCTCGCTCTCTTTTGTGAATAATATAGCCACCATATATGGTAGTCGCTTGCTGCAGCTCCACATATTTTGCCTTACCCTTCCTATAAGCTTAAATAGTCTTGATCGCGAGGGTGCGAGATTGCTGAGTCCCTGTGGCTCACAGATACTATAACTCCAGATGCAGGTGCAGGTGATTCCGCTCCATGTGACGATTACGAGCTCAAGTGGGAGTTCGACGAGGACTCTCAGCATTATTATGTTTCCTTTCCCGATGTTCAGTAGTGGTGCCTAGTTGGGGATTCGATTCAGGGCCTTGTCACATGTTGGGTCTTCTTCTATTTTGGCACCGTAGTCGGGTCATGAGTGTTTGTATGATGGATGTTATTCATGTACTTTGATGTGACGTGGCGAGTGTAAGCCAACTATGTATCTCCCCCTTTTTATTATATATTACATGGGATGTTGTAATGATTGCCTGACTTGCTACATTGCTTTCAATGCGGTTATGTCTCTAAGTCGTGCCTCGACACGTGGGAGCTATAGCCGCATCGAGGGCGTTACAGTAGTGCCTCTCATTCAGTAAATATATGGGCTTTTGAATTGATTTTACTATTTACTAGTGTGGATGGGCTGTTTTGTCTTGGGACTCGAGAAACAATTACTACTAGTATAGTGGAGACACTCTACAGCTACCCAGAAAAACAATTACTACTAGTACAGTGGAGACACTCTACCGCTTCTGGCTCCTCCTAGGTCATTGAAACGTCTCCCTCTACTGAATGTCGTTATACTTTTGTTCACCGACATGCGGGCCATGCAGTGCGTGGGCCCAAATGCCATCCACCAAATTAGAAGGCAGTATGCAGGCGGAGAGTCACCCCGATCGTAGCATGGCAGTAACGAGCCGTCATATCACAAAACCCCACCTCCCCGCAATCTAAGTTTGACGGATGAAGCAACCATCATTTCACTCTTCGATGAATCCCCTTCTCCCTCACCGTCTTCAAGAAAGGCAACACTTGCATCTGCCACTGTTCTTCTCTCCGAACGAAGGGAAGGTAAGCGGATCCGTGATGTTGGTATATTTTCATCCAGAGGAAAAAAAGAACTTTTGCAAAGCAGTAACCGATCCTCACTCTCTTTTTTGTTTCATTGTCATTGCGATTGTGTTTTCCTTTCAGTGGTCTCCTAGTATTCGTCAGTTTCATGATGGACCATGGAGGATCTGCCGATATTGGAGCAGACGCGGGAGGCTAATCCCCACGAGACAGAGAGCTCCAAGAAGATGGAGGCAACCACCGAGGCGACCCCAGATACTGAGATGGTCAACGCCCCGTTTGAGGTTACAGCCCCTGTGGCACTA
>NC_041386.1:221752359-221761854 GCF_002162155.2 Triticum dicoccoides | reverse complement strand
TATGCCAATCTCGATTGTGGTTTTTCATCTAAGTATGTGGTGATTTTTTTTAGAAAAGGAAGTATGTGGTGATTAATAATACAAAATTTTATTAGCTTCGATGCCATGGTATACGTAGTGGTTTAAATAACTTGTGTTTCTTATACTGAAAAGTAATTCAGAATTTGTTTCTGTTTCAATTAGAGCCTTGATGCGGACAAGGATTGTGTGGTTGTACATGTCACTCGCTATGAGGCGGACGACCTGAATATACGCACTGGGAAAATAGAGTTCTTAGGATGTTGGATCCTGGAAGCCATTTGTGGTTATACCAATGAAGAGTTGTATTCCAGCCTCACTGTTGTCAGGCGTGTTGTCCAGGGTGTACTGAAGCACAAGAGGTTCAAAGCTACTCCTTCGTTTGTGAGGAATACTATTCTTGTCAAGCTTACGCAGGAAGATGACGTGGCATGCCTCCACAAACAAGTTTATCAGTGGCAAGGCCACAAGGTTGTCTTCATGAAGGTTCACAGGATTGAGCTGCTGCGGGACATCCTCGATGATGTTCATGGCAAGGTCCGTCTTGTGTCCGGCCCAAATTAGATCGAGGCATGAAATAGTTGCCCCAGCTAGTGTTTAATAGTAGTTTGGATTGTGTCTAATTATCCGAACCTTTCCTGTTATCGACCCCTCTAGGGCTAGTACTCTGTTTGAATCCGTCTATGGGAACTGCTGCTACTTTTGTGTGCCCGTGAATCATGTGAGAACCATCGTAATTGTTGCCAAAACAGATGCGTCCTCACTAGTTTTTTCATGAATATGGCATGGTAAGACATAAGTTGTCACAGTTTATCATACAAGCAGTGTGTGTTTTGATGAAATAGAGCACTCGTTCGAGAACCGTGCGCCGACGTATACATAAGTACTTGTAAACACTGTTGGTGCTACCCCACTTGTAAGCAGTTGTGCAAAACACGGCACATTGGCTCAGCTCGCTTCAACACTAGGCTATCGACCAGCTAACAATCAACAATCTGCTGTCTAACATATAAGAAACTATGTATCTTGTTACAGTGGTTCATGCAGATAATTGAGGCCAGAATGTAATAAATTCCAAACGTTCACACGCTAGTCCAGCGCTCATGTGGAACACTCACATTAAACTCGTTTTCATAAAAAAACTTGAAAAGCATAAGTTAAGCAATTTTATACATCTCAATGATTCATAGAACATAACAAACATATACTAGTTCACAGCAAAAGACAAAGTTGTGAGAAGGTTTATAAATCAGGAAAAAACAAGCAAGGCTTCTCTCTGAGCAAAGGGCCTCCCGGCAGGCTTAAATTTCCTGGAGTTCACTCTGGTTTTTTCTTGTTGCCACCATTTAGGGTTAGGTTCTCTCATTCCAGAATAACCAATTATAATTGTGGTCTTAGCTGGAATGCTGAACTGAACCATGCAGTGTACTGACCAGCTGAAATGCTTGTGCATTCCACTATATTTAAGCACCGCTATTTGCAGAAATAAGCAGACCACAATGCCTCTTGTCCGCGCACCTGTCCAAAAAACCGCCATGCAGCCGTGCCAGCTAGTCCTTGGTCCATGGATGAACTGGTAGAAAGTGCATTCCGGACTAGGATGCAGTTGTTTTCGCTCGTCCCTACACTGCAATCAGGAAGTAAAACCTACAAATTAGCTTCTTTTAGATTGTGTTGGTCATTCTAACTTAGTTACTTCCAATGTAGGGATACCTTGAAGACGGGAGGTTAGACGACGGCAGCGAGGGATAGCCATCTCATTTTGCGCAGTTGTACTAATACTGAGGTGTGTGCTTTTGATTGCGCGGATAGAAACGATACGGAGACAGACATCCCGAAACGATATGGAGACAGACATCCCTGTTTGCGCAAATAAGAAATACATTTATTTAAACAGTGACAGATATTACTACTTTCCCCTGTTTCCTCTTAGAACCAAGTCCTAGATTCATGCTACAGCTTTCCCACTTTCTTCCCTGTTTGAACCAACGCTTTGAGTCGACTGTATGGAATAGCTTTACTTCTAATAATAGTAGAAGTCTAGGTGGCTTTGGAATAGCGGACGGAAGTAGAAAAGGATCCACACGAAGGGAGCTGGGGAAGTAGAGCAAGGCAGGTTTCGAAGGAATATATACCTGAGGGTCGTCGGCAAGTCGCAAAGACGGCGTCGGGAGGCCGCATCTTGGCCACAATACCGCAGGGAGGAAGAAGGGGTCGGAGGCCCTCCCGAGCCGGCACTCTCTCGGAGAGAACGACACGGCCACAGATCGGGACGCGCGGGCAGCCGTTAGTCTCCTCCCTCGCCGCCGATGACAGCGTGAACGATGCACCTACACCCCTGCCCCGGTCGAGGTTGTCCGACCGGATTTGTGACCAGCCATGAGCTGAGAGAGAGTGTGGCCACCTATGTGTTGCTTAGATCTGGAGAGCATGAGAGAGTGAACGAGAGGAACCCTAGTAAAGCAGGCGCTACGACTCCTGCTTTTATATATAGTGGAGTGATTTTGTTGTACCAGCTTCAAAAAAATGCGCTCCTACGTGTACTCGCGAGTGGGTGTGAGAGAACTAGTGTGTGCGTGCACCGCTTCTCTTCGTGAGAGTACAATATACTGTGCCCAAAGAACGTTCGCCGCAAGAGTAATAGTACAAGTGTGTGATGTGTGAGCTAAAATAAAATGTGTGCGCCGTCTTTTGTTTTTTAGAAGTTCTGAGGGTAGGGCATGAAGAGCACATATGTGTGTGACGTCTACCTGCAGATAGACGGTGGGTGCGACGTGCGAGTCTGCGAGAGGACTCGGGAGAGTAGTGACTCGTGAGGGTGCGTGTGTGTGAGAGAGAGGGGGGCACGTATCAATGCAATGCATGTGTCCGTAAATCATTATTCGACAAACATCTGCCACAAGCCTTTTCCTGACGAATGCCGTAAGGACCGTTAGATCGATATTCGACAGTGTCAGTTTGCCATGTCATTTAACATAACAACCACTCCTCCTACACACAAATCTTCCACGTGAGTGTTAGCAACTGCCGTATGCTCCCTCCGTTCCAAAATGCAGTGCATATAGCTTTATTGAAAATTCGAACCTCACAAACTTTTACCGAGTTTTGGTGTACCAAATTGCACATGTAGAATACCATGTATATATCATTTCATTCATCTTCGAGAGGTAACTATAAAGTTGGGTGAGGAGTCTACAAGGAAAGACCATCGTATCACCCGCAGCAATTTCAAGCATCCTTTAGTGTCGAGGAATATCATAGGAACTCTATATGATATGATTTTTATAGGATTTTTTCCTTTAGAGCCAATTGGTTCATAGGAATGGATTCATATACTCCACATTTCAAAGGAAATAAACATGATATCATTTCTATAGCTTTAGAGCCACTTGGTTCATATGAATGGATTCCTATACTCCCTTAATTTCAAAGGAAAATAAACATTAGCGTATATTCAATAGAAAAGTTCCTATGATATGATCCAAATTACATCTCTTTTCTAATCCCTCCTCATAGGAATTGAGAAACATGTCATCTCTAGATTCAATAGAAAAGTTCCTATGATGTGAACCAAATGACATCTCTTTTCCAATCCCTACTCATAGGAACTGAGATGCTCCATGTCATCTATTTCCCTACAACTTCCATGTATACATCTTCTATTCCTAAATAGATAGTACAACCCACTAGTAGCTTTTTTCCAAAACATGCAACTATCGCATAAGAACTATATAGTGTGCCAATAACTTTGAAAGATGGTCGCTGGATGAAGCTAACCCGACAGTGCAGAGATAGGCAAATCCGAGCACTAGTGGACATTGGATGTCATCAACATTCCACTAGATCTGCCACATGTACAATTTAGAAGACTCCATGGTTGAACTTAAGCATAATGCACAAACCTCAGAACACAAGCACATCTTCTTTGTTCTAGAATCTTTTGTATCATAATTGATTATTATTTTTCTAAATGAATTGCCATTATTTGTTTTTTTACTTTATGATTTACTCCCTCCGTTCCAAAATAGATGACCCAACTTTGCACTAACTTTGTACAAAGTTAGTGCAAAGTTGGGTCATCTATTTTGGAACGGAGGGAGTACAATGCAAAACCCCATGAATCTTAACATTTTTATAAAACTTATTGATTTTGAATGAGATGAACTATAAGAACTAAATGAACATCTACATAATGCATATATGACTCAAAGCTTTACATGCTATAGTGTGTATTTATTCATAATTTGGTTCCGAAATCTCATGCGTTCAATACATGTGTACCTTACTAGTTTTGAGTAGAGTAGCAAATTTCACGTGGCCCCGGGTATATCAAAATGCAGGGCCCATGCATCATTGCCTTTTGGTCGAACCTACGTCCACAATTTTTTGTACGTACTATATCTCCACTGGTCCCCGAACCCAAAATGTTGCCTCATTCCCGTAAAACCAAGCGGCCCACACATATTTAAGGCGTCGGCTCGAACCCGTTTACTACGATGTGGCCCTGCACGCCGTAGTACTCCTACAAACCCTACCGCCGCACTCATCATCGGTTTTCTTCAAGAGGACGAGGGAGAAGCCGATTTGTAGTGGAGGCACTTTCGAAAAAAGGATCTGTAGTGGAGACCCCTACCCTAGGGTGCCCTAGGTAGCTGCCGCACGCATCATTGTTTTCTCTTTTCTTTATGCTCTTGTGCCCTAGAGTGAAATGATGGTTGCTTCGTCCGTCCAGCTTAAAGCGGGAAAGGTGGGGCTTTGTGATTTGACCCCTCGTCGCTCATTTTCTACTACTGCGGCGCTACGACCGGGGTGCCTCCAATTCCAACCGCTGCTCCGAACTGTAATTTGGTGCATCGCACGTGGAACAAGACGGTGGATGAGCCACATGTCGGCTAAATGAGTCCTGTTAAGTGTGCCGCCATTTCGTGTGCGGACTGGCCCTGCTTGAGTTGCTACGCCAACACGACAGGACCAGCCTACCACTTAGTTTTGCTCCTTGGTGAATCCCAACTATATTGATCAAAAAAGATACGTGCTGAACTACCCTCTCCGTCTCGGTTTTTTTATTTTTAGGCATCTCGGTTTATAGGGCCTGCACGTAGTTCTAGTTCATCCATTTGACTAACTAAATATGAGTTACTATGTCACAAAAAGTATATCATTGGATTCTTAAGCGGATGTAGTTGTATTTAAAAGTCGAGGGCGGGGCTTTTCCTGCGCGGTAGGCGGCGGGGCAGTTCCGCCTAGTCGATTCGACAGAGACGCGAGAAGACGAGGGAGTAGGCTACTGCAAACATAGGGCTGTGTGATTTGACAGCGAGTTACTGCTGGACAAGTGGGGCCCCGTGATTTGACTTGCCATTATCATTTTAACTGCGGCGCTACGACCGGCGTGAGTCTCCCAGATTCATGACCACCTCCATACAGGTGCCTCTCCCAATGCTCCACCATGTAGTAGAGGCTGGCTCTTGCATGAGAGCCCACTTCTCCACTTTTTCCTTACCTCTCTTTCCTCCACATATGCAAAAATGCCATGTAAAGCGCACTATTGTACTTACTTTTACTTGCTCCTACAGGTGCTTAAGCTTGCCACATAGGCATAAAGTTTGATGTGGCAAGTTAATCAAGAAGAGAGAGACTAGTTTGGTGACCCAAGGAAGAAACATTGCTAAGTGTGTGTACCTAGGTGAAAAGACAATTTTGAGTGTATAGCTAATTAAATGAAGCAAACTTAGCAACACCATTTCATTGGAAGAGGTCACTCCTTGGCAAATGCAATAAATACACGTGCTTAGCACCGTTTCTTCCTTGAGTACGAAGAAAGAGATAGAGAGGAGTAAAAAAATACACTTATAGCCAACCTCGTTGTAGTATGAGTGACTAAGTGATGACTATGTATGACATGCCAACATCAGATAGCCTAACACATCGTGTTAAATCTCCAAGGGCGCGACCACACGGGCGATGCGACGGTCGGGGTAGGCGCGACCATGATACGGGCTGCTGGCAGCCCTTGGATCTGAGATCAAATGGTCGCATGGTAAGTTGCTAAAAATTTGCAGAATAACCCTCCAGGATAGGATATTCACCCATAGGTCTAGAATCACGCCATGCAACCATTCGATCTCATATCCAAGGGCTCTCGGAAGCTCGTATCATGGGAGAATGGAAAGCCACTACCCTGCCGTTCGCACGCTGGCAGTTCGCTCCTACTCGTCCCCGCACGTCCTTTAATACTACGGCGGTTTGCTCCTAGTCGTCCCGTCCATTCACATTATGGCAGTTCCACTAATCCTAACCCTCCTCCCAAATCCATGGCGTCCCAAATCTCCACGATCGGCGGTGAGTACAAGGTTATAACCATCACCGGCGATGAGTTCGACGTCATCTACACCCGTTCTTCCGCAACGGTGAAAGGATGCCTTTCTCGCTTCAGACGCATGTTCGAAAACTCAGATGATGAGTGGGTCGCTGGGCTAGATGTTGAGTACACCACAGTCCTGGGATGAGAGAAGGATCTAAATGACGAAGAGAGGAAGAAGCCCGCCGTGATCCAGGTTTGCGTACATAACATTTGCTTGGTCTACCACATATGCCATGCCGCCGTTGAGTGCCAGGATTTTAAGAACTTCCTCAAGGACAAAACAGTGAAATTCATTACTGTAGACTTTACGAACGATGAAGAAGTCCTGGGTTGGATAGGTCTCGTTGTAGGCAACCCCTTCGACCTCCAGAAGAATCGGTTGGTGCCCTCTCGTCAGCCTTCAATGCTGACCCTGGCAGGAGCCATGGTTCATCCTTCGTACGGTAAACTGCAGAAACCTCCATACACATTTCATCGTCATGCATGGCAGCGGAATGTACTAGATATAGACCACATCCACTACACTGCAATGGATGGCTACCTTTGTTTCAATATCTACAAGTTTGGATGAAGAGCAACAGCCAAGTGTGCGGTTCAAGCAAAGAAGTATCGGCCAAGAGGAATAGGGACAAGGACGAAGTCGAGGACGTGGACGAGGACTCCGAGTAAGGTGGCAGTGTCGTTGCTCATGGTGGTTCTAAACTTCTAATGCAGTGTCTACCGGATTAGTTGCATAGTTTAATTCAGGTGTGCTTAGTTTAATTTGAGGGGTGTGTTGTGCTGAGCCCCCAGCAGAACTATGTTATGTTTCTTCTCGTTACTTTAACTCTTTAGTACGTACATACTACTAGTATTACTTTAATAGAATTTAGCACCCCAATTAAGCATGTACTAGCCATTTTAATAGTACTATATGCATAATTTGGCGACGAGCGCTCTCTATATGTACCACCTTTTTTTAATTTCAATTTTTGCTCCATGGCGCAATCCATCGATAGTACTACTGTACAAAAGTATGATACTGTCCATCACATATATAGCCAGTTAAATTCTGTAGCGACCTGACCCAAATGGGTCAAGTCTCTGTGCTTAAGTGTCATCCCTGGATCGGTATGCTGACACACACAGTACTCAAAGGATTTATAACACAGGTAAATCACATGTATAAAGTAACGTAAATAATATTACCTCAATCCATATAGCGGAAGCAACAAGGTTGTGGATTCCCATCAACACCAACGGCAAAGTTGAGTGTAGAAATCGTAACCCTAACGTATCACTTACTCGTTGTAAGATAATCCTGCAACATGAGACGTTGCAGCCCGAAACGGGTCAGTACATTGAATGTACTGGCAAATTCACGCCATAGAGAAAATGATGAACAATGGCTATCACTATATGCATATATGGCTGGTGGAAAAGCTCTATGGTTATAAGGTTTTTACGTAAAGCCAATTTTTCCCTTCTGCAAAGGAATACATTTTAATTAACTATCATGGTGGTTGTTGAACATTGAGAATGGTTGACAGCATTCTCAATCCCAATTAAGCATCGTGATTAAACCCAACAATATTCATTTAAAGTAACGTGATGAGATCAACAGGATAATCCAAGAACTAGATACTCAAGTTTTCCATAACCGGGGACACGGCTAATCATGATTAGTTTATACACTCTGCAGAGGTTTGCACACTTTTCCCCACAAGACTCGATCGCCTCCGTTTGGTTTCTCGCACTACAGGGTGTTCGAGAAGACGGATGACCAAGACACAGTCTTTCAGAAGCGCTAGCACCTTACGACGAATAGACCGGTACACCTACTTTCCCCTACATCTGCTAGTCTACCCTGTAAGAGTTCGCACGACTTACTCAACTATGCCAGAGCCCATAATGGCTTGTGGCTGCACACAGAAGTTTCTAGTATGTATAATCTCATGATCCCTTTGAGCCTGAGTGGCGGTCCAATAAAAACAGGCAAGTCCTGGTAATCCCAGGTGCCTCAATCCACCCAGATGTGTGTTAGGTTGCCACCTTAGATAAACCCTTAATTATCAATCTCACATCTGTCATGGATATCACTCACCCAATCCACGTCTATTGGCATAGCATGGCATAATAAGCAAACGTAGAAGTAACTCCCAAAGGTTTGAAAATAAACAGGTAATAGGTACTACCTCATCTACTTCCCATCCCACAATTTAATTAGATCCTAATCATGCAATGTGTGAGGATTGATCTAATGCAATAAAACTGGGTTGTAGAAAAAGGTATGATCAAAGTGTGAACTTGCCTGCAATGTTGATGAAGATGATTCGCACTCAAAACTCTTGATAGCTCTACTCATCACACTCCGGTCAATCTATCGTAAGCAAGCAATAGTAACCACACATAAGCAATCATTCAAAAGATCAGAAAGAACGAAGAAGACGATTCAGAAACATCAAAACCAAGCAAATAACTCTTGTAACAATTTCTAGCAGTACCAAAATTATGTGAATTTGGCCTTACTAGAATGTTTAGGTCAAGAGCTTCGATTTGCAAAAAGAATCAACTCAAACGGAGCTACGAAACTCAAGTTATGATCAAACGAAGTTTGAATTCAAATCTGATCTAATTCAAATTTTAAACTTTTCAAAAATATGTTTGAGTTGTATTAAAGGGTAGAGGGGATCATAACGAAGACGTGAGCATTGGTTTCGTTGAATTTGGGCTAACGAGTAAAAAGTTATAGTCGTTTGAAGAACAGGGACTATTCTGTAAATAAAATATTCACATCCAGGTCCCTGACCGAAATTTAAAAAAAATAAAAGAAAAAGACTAAATAGCGGACGTTCGTTACCGAACACTATCGAACGAAAATCGTTCATTGCGAAGACCTAGCCAGCGAACGTTTACTAGGTAACTAGTTTTAAAAGAAAAACCAGTTTTTAAACAGAAAACCAAAGAGAGAAAAAAACCTAAATAAAACCGGCGAACCGGGGCGGTTATTGTACCGGTTCGGCAGCGGGTCGGCGGCGGCGGCAGATCGACGACGACGGCTCTCCGGCGAGGCAGGGCGAGGCGCGGGGCGATCCGGCGGGGGGCGGAGTGCGGCGCGGGCAGCAGCAACGGGC
>NC_041386.1:221739687-221751841 GCF_002162155.2 Triticum dicoccoides | reverse complement strand
GGCGGCGGCGAGAGGCGGCGCAGGCAGCGGCGAGATGCGGGAGAAGCGGCGCGGCGCGGCAGAGAGGGGAAACGGGGCCCGGGGCTCCGGATATATAGGGAGGAGGGGAGGCACGGCACCGACTTGGGGAAGGGGCAGGAGGAGGAGTCCTCCTCGGCCACGACGGCGGTGGCGGCGTACGCCGGCCGGTCTCCTGCTCGGGGAGAGAGACGGCGCAAGGGGCTGGGCCACTGGCGCTGGGCTGGGTCGGCCCAGTTCGGCAGAAGAGAAAGAAGTTTTTTTTTAAAAGATTTCCACACAGCAGAAAAAAATAAACAAAACAAAATACCTAAAAAATTTATATAGGCATATAATATATCAAAATTTTCAGAAAAAGATTTTCTACGACATGGACATTTTTATAAAGTCAAATAAAATCCAGAAAAATTCAAATAATTCAAAGAGTGTTTCTGCTCTAATAAAATCCAACTAAAATCATTTTTAAAATACCAAAATGATTTCAAATTAATTTTTCTCCAATTTTCTATTGTAGGGAATCATGTTACCCTAATTTCCATATATTTTGTTTTTGGAGAAAAATAATTTGAATAAAACTCAAATAAATCCAAATTGAAAATAAATTCAAAAGAACTTTGAATTTAATTCTTTGAAACTCCCAACTCATATTTCATAATTTGAAGAAGTCATTTTATCTCCTCTCGTGAAAATCATTGAGTTGCTTAAAGTTTATGAATTGAAACATTTCCAAATGAAATCCAATTATTTTCAAATACCCTTTCATTTAATTTAAATGGAAGAAGTCATATCATCTTCGCTCAAGGGTTTTGTATTTGAAAAGAATTTGAATTCACGGAGATCAAAATGCAAAAATGAAAGTTTGGGAAAGTCCTTTTATTCCCTCTCATTTAACTTTCAAAAGTTTCGAATTTCACTCATTTTCAGTCAATCAATCAAACAATCAGTCAAATCTATCTATTTATTATAACATTCCAAATTTTAGAATTTTGGGATGTTACAAACCTACCACCCTTATAATGAATCTCGTCCTCGAGATTCGGAGCGGCTAGCAAGAAAAAGGTTAGGGTTTGGGGTCTTCTCAAAATCCATCGATCATCACAGAGGGTCTGGGGTGCTACCACCCTTAGAAACATCGTTACTGTTCCATCAATACTCATATACTCCATCCTTATTCTTGATAGGGTCGGTCTTCTCAGATCCTCGAGAAAATTCCTTCTCTGAGCTCTTCCGGTAGGGGCATAACCTTTTCCTCAATTCTTCTGTCCTTTTATCTTTGGTAAGGTTCTGCCGGGATTGGGTCTCCTTAGCTGACGGGTCTGGCGCCAAAACTAAGAAACTATCGATATCTCATGGTGGTCAACAATTTGTGGTTTCTCCTGCAGGAAATGGGTCTGGTTGATCCTCACCGTATAACCTACGGTTGGCAACTGCTGTCGTGTACAAGGGGAAAAATTGCTATACCATTCTAGGGTTTAAACAAGGTTTTGATCGTCGTCTCTCCACTATAGGTAAGTCACTCAGATTTACCATCCCATATAGCAAGGCGAATAATAAGAGTAAGTCGGTATGGTGATCAATCCATCCCGCACCCAAATCATTACCTTGTATATAGTTTAGTGAATCTCGCATTCTAACACTCGGTCATCCTCACAAGCATTGCAGAATTTCTCTCGTCGACGAACCAAGTACGGAATAATCCATTGATTCTGCAAGCCAGACAAACATCTATCGTTCCTTCACAACTCTCAGGTTTTGCGTTACTCCTAAAAATCGTCTATCGATAAGGGCATATCCTCTTCCAGGGTTTTTCCTTCAGCAAGAGTGTGCTTGCTTCTTGGCAGGTCCTGGGCCTGTGAGTTATGGCACATCCCATCACTTGCAAACCTTGAACTCATCATCAGGGCAACTGATCGTTATTCCAACATCCAACTTCCTAGTATTCTTAAATCCATCCAATTGTATAGTCTTCCTTCCTTCTATTGACACCAAACTAGGACATGATTACTCATACTCATCATGGAATTTCTATTGATCCATATTTCCGACATCATACCTCCTTTATATCCAATAGTAATTCATCTCTTCATATTCTTGGGGTATCCAACATATCGAGATAAAACTCGTACCTATGAAGTCCACTCCGTGGAACGTCATTATCCTTTCCAGGGGTCAAGCGTCCTTACAGGGGAATATTGGCCATCTCTGCATGGCACTTCTTCAACTGGGAACCGTGAAACACATCATGAACTCCTGACAGTCCTTCAGGTGACTCAAATTTGTAGGCCACTTCTCTCATATGCTCCAAAACTGGGTATGGTCCTACAAATCTCGGGGCTAACTTTACCTTAACTCCAATTTGTTTAACTCCTCGCAGAGGGAACACATGAAGACATGCTCTGTCTCCAATTTCATAGACTACCTCCTTGAGTGTTTAAGTCTGCATAACTCTTCTACCTGGACTGAGCTACTTTCAGTCTATCTCGAATCAACTTAACACTCTCTTCCGACTCCTTTGATCACCTTTGGTCCAAACAACTGTCGGTCTCCAACTTCATCCCACATACTCTTGGGGCATCACACATATCGAGACAAAACTCATATTCATTTTGTCCGAAATCCATTACAGGGTACTACCACCCTTAAAATCCACAAATCTTCCATAGACCATATTTCTTTTATCCTCAAAAATGGTCAAAATCCTTCTTCATAGAGTATCAACTCATAAAATCCATATCAGTACCAACGATGCTACTTTATTCATTCTCAAATGTTTACAATCTCTCGCTTCTCCATTACATGTCTCAACTCAACACCTCAATATAAAAGAAAAAATGTTCTCACTTCTACTACTCCATTTCTTTTGTTGCAAACTCAACTATCTAGCACAAGTTTCCTTCTCCTTGGGGCATTCTCTAGCAAAGTGCGCTGCTCCTTTACAACTAAAACACATTACTTCTGACAAGTTTCGAGGTTTCCTTGTAATTAGGTAGCCTACTTGGGTCCTTGGCTTCCTTTTTGGGCAATTGCTGAGGTAGTGCCCTGACTCCTTGCACTTATAACAAGTGACATGACTTAGATCCTTCCTGGAATCCAATCTACTTCTCTTTCTGGACTTTTCCATTCCCATCAGAGCTTTTATTTTCAGTGGGTCATACTCTACTTCCTTTGTCGGGAATTTTACTAAATCCCCATTCAAACAATTCTGGGAGATGTGTCCTTCTTCTCCACATGAATAGCATGACCTGGTGCAGGGTTTAATTGGCTCTTCTTTGGGTGTGTCCTCCACATCTTCCTTCATCACAAGTTCTTCTAAACTTTCCATAAGGGCTCCTCTCGTTGCTTCTTTCTTCCGCTGGATGGTTCTTTGTACCATGGGGTAAATGTGACACTGAGCAAGGTAGTGGGTAGTCCCTTCACACAAGAAACAAGTGATCTGCCTAGTTGGGCATTCTTCAGCTGGGTGACTTCCTTCACAATTAGGGCATTCATCCTTGTGTTCTTTATGGGTGTGTCCTATTTCTCCACAAGTCTTGCAGGCGCAAGGTTTCTTCATATCCTTCCCATAAGGCTTCAAATTCTGGGACTCAAGCTGAGACTTTGGCAGAGTCAACTTAAATTCTTTCCAAGTGGTTACTCCTTGCCATCCATTGATGGTTTGGTACATCCTCCACCAAGTAGTAGCACCTCTTTCAAAGCATTAAAGAGCATGCTGGGCCATATCCTTTCCGGCTATAGGGTTGTTCTCCATATGATCCTCCATGTTCTGTATCCATCGGTCTGTCTCCAATTGACTCATCGGTCCAGAAAATACAAGCTCATCTTCATTCATCCTCTATTGGGTCCATGGGTTTGAGGTGATATAAGAGAGATAGAGAGGGTTGCACACAATACAAACAAAAGTTTTGAAAAGACAGATTTTTGTTGTGGCTGTCAAAAAACATCAAACAAATGACAGCTCACAAACGTCGCATCTAACGTAGGTATAAAACAGGGGTTTGGTCTGCTAAGGTCAATGTCGCCAAACTCTTCAAGTCTTGGTCATGTCTCCAATGGCTTCTTCCGATCGTGTTTGTCCTTCTCAATTTCTTCTGCCAGATCCTCTCTGTTGACAAAAAGTTTCTCGTCACGTCCTTTAATATTTCTGGAGTGGCATTCCAAACTTCTGGGTTTCAGCATTGGCATGAACCATGGTACTACTGCCCTTCAGTTCCTGATGAATCTCCTGTATCACGAGGTTTTGCTCCTCCAGCTGGGCTACTTTCAGCTTCTGGGTCCTGAGTTTTTTTTTCTCAAAATACTTCCTTGTCAAAATACGGCTTCTTGTTGGTCCATCTTAACTTCTTAATGTAACACTCCAGATCCTGGTGATACACCGGTTAAGGTTAAAACTTCATCTTACTAATAGGTGCTCCATCAGCCTTGTTCCATCAAATCCATTCTGAAGAAATGCATCCTTAACTCAGCATGGTGACAACAGCATCAGTGGGCGATGACATCACGGATAACCGTGTTTCTGCTCTTGTCATTCCCATGAGCTATCATTCCATAGTTAATATCTCCTGCCTTAGGGTCTTCTTTGACAAAACTTCGAGTTCTCATACTCCTTGTTTCAGTCTTTCTCCGATACACCTTGATCTCGGGTATTGACAATTTCCATAGTCTGCCAGGTTCCATAAGGGTAGCCTTCCTAGGTCATACAAATCTGGAAATCCTAGTCTTCAGAGTATTCAACAGCTGTAGTTTCCATTATCATAATGTATGGTAAAATCCTCTTCATTCCGAATGGTCTTACTTGTCTGATATCCTGTACTTCTTGGAGTGGTCTCATCAGTGGAATCCTTCGTGTGGTCAAAAGGGAAAGGGTATAGTCTCATTAAAGGGAATATTTGAATAAGCTCAGAAAAGAAGAGAGGTAAAAGATCTTTTTGAAAGGGAAAGTTGTAGAGAAAAATCTTTGCTACGGGCTTGCCAGTTTCTAGGGTCACGTCCTACAGTCAACATGTGCTCTGATACCATCTTGTAGCGATCTGACCCGAATGGGTCAAGTCTCTGTGCTTAAGTGTCATCCCTGGATCGGTATGCTGACACACACAATACTCGAAGGATTTATAACAGAGGTAAATCACATGTATAAACTAACATAAATACTATTACCTCAATCCATATAGCGGAAGCAACAAGGTTGTGGATTCCCGTCAACACCAACGGCAAAGTTGAGTGTAGAAATCGTAACCCTAACGTATCACTTACTCGTTGTAAGATAATCCTGCAACATGAGACGTTGCAGCCCGAAACAGGTCAGTACATTGAATGTACTGGCAAATTCACACCATAGAGAAAATGATGAACAATGGCTATCACTATATGCATATATGGCTGGTGGAAAAGCTCTATGGTTATAAGGTTTTTGCGTAAAGCCAATTTTTCCCTACTGCAAAGGAATACATTTTAATTAACTATCATGGTGGTTGTTGAACATTGAGAATAGTTGACAGCATTCTCAATCCCAATTAAGCATCATCATTAAACCCAACAATATTCATTTAAAGTAATGTGATGAGATCAACAGGATAATCCAAGAACTAGATACTCAAGTTGTCCATAACCGGGGACACGGCTAATCATGATTAGTTTATACACTTTGCAGAGGTTTGCACACTTTTCCCCACAAGACTCGATCGCCTCCGTTTGGTTTCTCGCACTACAGGGTGTTTGAGAAGACGGATGACCGAGATACAGTCTTTCAGAAGCGCTAGCACCTTACGACGGATAGACCGGTACACCTACTTTCCCCTACATCTGCTAGTCTACCCTGTAAGAGTTCGCACGACTTACTCAACTATGCCAGAGCCCATAATGGCTTGTGGCTGCACACGGAAGTTTCTAGTATGAATAATCTCATGATCCCTTTGAGCCTGGGTGGCGGTCCAATAAAAACAGGCAAGTCCTGGTAACCCCAGGTGCCTCAATCCACCCAGATGTGTGTTAGGTTGCCACCTTAGATAAACCCTTAATTATCAATCTCACATCTGTCATGGATATCACTCACCCAATCCATGTCTACTGGCATAGCATGGCATAATAAGCAAACATAGAAGTAACTCCCAAAGGTTTGAAAATAAACAGGTAATAGGTACTACCTCATCTACATCCCATCCCACAATTTAATTAGATCCTAATCATGTAATGTGTGAGGATTGATCTAATGCAATAAAACTGGGTTGTAGAAAAAGGTATGATCAAAGTGTGAACTTGCCTGCAATGTTGATGAAGATGATTCGCACTCAAAACTCTTGATAGCTCTACTCGTCACACTCCGGTCAATCTATCGTAAGCAAGCAATAGTAACCACACATAAGCAATCACTCAAAAGATCAGAAAGAACGAAGAAGACGATTCAGAAACATCAAAACCAAGCAAATAACTCTTGTAACAATTTCTAACAGTACCAAAATTATTTGAATTTGGCCTTATTAGAATGATTAGGTCAAGAGCTTCGATTTGCAAAAAGAATCAACTCAAACGGAGCTACGAAACTCAAGTTATGATCAAACGAAGTTTGAATTCAAATCTGATCTAATTAAAATTTTAAACTTTTCAAAAATATGTTTGAGTTGTATTAAAGGGTATAGGGGATCATAACGAAGACGTGAGCGTTGGTTTCGTTGAATTTGGGCTAATGAGTAAAAAGTTATAGTCGTTTGAAGAACATGGACTATTCTGTAAATAAAATATTCACATCCAGGTACCTCGCCGAAATTTAAAAAAAATAAAAGAAAAAGACTAAATAGCGGACGTTCGTTACCGAACACTATCGAACGAAAATCGTTCATTGCGAAGACCTAGCCAGCGAACGTTTACTAGCTAACTAGTTTTAAAAGAAAAACCAGTTTTTAAACAGAAAACCAAAGAGAAAAAAAAACCTAAATAAAACCGGCGAACCGGGGCGGTTATTGTACCGGTTCGGCAGCGGGTCGTCGGCGGTGGCAGATCAGCGACGGCGGCTCTCCGGCGAGGCAGGGCGAGGCGCGGGGCGATCCGGCGCGGGGCGGAGTGTGGCGCGGGCAGCAGCAACGGGCGGCGGCGAAGCGGCTGCGAGCGGCGGCGGCGCAGGCGTCGGTGGCGGCGAGAGGTGGCGCAGGCAGCGGCGAGATACGGGAGAAGCGGCGCGGCACGGCAGAGAGGGGAAACGGGGCCCGGGGCTCCGGATATATAGGGAGGAGGGGAGGCACGGCACCGACTTGGGGAAGGGGCAGGAGGAGGAGTCCTCCTCGGCCACGACGGCGGTGGCGGCGTACACCGGCCGGTCTCCTGCTCGGGGAGAGAGACAGCGCGAGGGGCTGGGCAGCTGGCGCTGGGCTGGGTCGGCCCAGTTCGGCAGAAGAGAAAGAAGTTTTTAAAAAAAAAAAAAGATTTCCAGACAGCAGAAAAAAAATAAACAAAACAAAATAACTAAAAATTTTATATAGGCATATAATATATCAAAATTTTCAGAAAAAGATTTTCTACGACATGGACATTTTTATAAAGTCAAATAAAATCCAGAAAAACTCAAATAATTCAAAGAGTGTTTCTGCTCTAATAAAATCCAACTAAAATCATTTTTAAAATACCAAAATGATTTCAAATTAATTTTTCTCCAATTTTCTATTGTAGGGAATCATGTTACCCTAATTTCCATATATTTTGTTTTTGGAGAAAAATAATTTGAATAAAACTCAAATAAATCCAAATTGAAAATAAATTCAAAAGAACTTTGAATTTAATTCTTTGAAACTCCCATCTCATATTTCATAATTTGAAGAAGTCATTTTATCTCCTCTCGTGAAAATCATTGAGTTGCTTAAAGTTTATGAATTGAAACATTTCCAAATGAAATCCAATTATTTTCAAATACCTTTTCATTTAATTTAAATGGAAGAAGTCATATCATCTTTTCTCAAGGGTTTTGTATTTGAAAAGAATTTGAATTCATGGAGATCAAAATGCAAAAATGAAAGTTTGGGAAAGTCCTTTTATTCCCTCTCATTTAACTTTCAAAAGTTTCAATTTCACTCATTTTCAGTCAATCAATCAAACAATCAGTCAAATCTATCTATTTATTATAATATTCCAAAATTTAGAATTTTGGGATGTTACAAATTCTCAACCTAGAACGACGTGCATGCCATGTAGTAAACCGATACGGAGGAAGTATAGTAAAAATGAGGTGATTTTACCGAGCGATCGGCGGGGGAGCATGGCCTATCATGCGGTCCCACGTGTCATGATGTACCAAGGCGATGCACGTGTCCCTCTTGAGGCAGAAGCAATACTTGTACGTGGTTTGAGATGATGGCGAACCGAAGTGTGAAATAATGGTTGCTTCGTCCGCTGGGAAAGTGCGGCATTGTGATTTGACGTCTCATTGCTCATTACTACTACTCGGCTGGTACGAGTGGGGTGCGTCCAACCTGCTCTTCTGCACTGTTATTTGGTGCTTGACACATTGACCCGGTTGCTATATGTCCCACATGTCGGCGACAGGAAGTATAGAATTCATGAAAGGGAGCGTCGACGGAGGAGTATACTACAGAATTCATGAAAGGGAGCAACTTAGTTTTGGAAAAATCTGTTTTTACGGAATACGTACCCACTAGGGTTTATAGGGCTCATCGAAAAAACATTCGTCCGTTTGATGAGTCTCAATTCTACTATACTAGTAGTAGTACCATTACATGTTGGATTTCGAGGTGCGTTAGATCACCCGACGCAAGCAGTGTCAATAGGAAACTAACCAATGCATGTACAAGTTCATGGAAATTTAGTGGTTATTCATGCATTCGTTCTAATTAATGCCTCGGTAAACATAACTTCTTGAGAAAAACGAGCGTACTAATAACTTGTGCAAACTACGAAATTAATTCGACCACTCACCGTCTACCTTGGTGGGAGAGATTTTGAAATTGAGCCATAAACTGGAAAGGAGGGAGTAGTAACTTTTGTCTCGATTACTATTTGTGACCTTGTATAGATGCAAAATGTATTTTTTTTATAGTGGCCTTGTATAAGTAAATGGAGGGAGTATTAACCAAAGTACGTAGTAGGGACGAGGAGTAAACGGAGGGAGTTGTAAAAATTTCTCCTCGTGCTGCGAGCCACCACGCGCGTGGGCGAGGGAGCGGGCGTAAGGCGTAGTAAGCAAGCTTCACCTCATCCTGTGAGCCACCGCGCCCGTGGGCGGGGGAGACAGCGTACTAAGCAAGCTTCTCCTCGTTCTGCGAGTTGATGGGACACATCAAAAGTACTCCAGTGTATAGAGCCTTGCCTCTAAGGTAGGCCCCACCTAGTTTGCCTCTTTTTTTAATTTAACATAATGCGTCAAGTCGCAATTTCTTTGTTCACCCGTGGTAGACGATCCTCCCTCCACCAAGTGGACAACCAGTACACGTGCCAAGTTACCACGTGGGCTGCCTTTTTCGTATAGAAATGAGCTCCACCGTGTACCCATGCGGGTGTGGTTGGGAAAGAGATGGGAGTATGTGCGCCGTGCGTGCACCTCTTCTCTTCGTGCACGTCCCCCACCTACGTGGGTGTCTGTGAGAGAGATAGAAACCTAGACATAATGCACCGTCCATCCCCATGCCTCGGCCCAGTCCGACCACCAGTCACCACCACGCCCCACTCCTCCTCACCTTATCTCTCATCTTTCTCCCTCCATTTTTATATACAAGGGGCCACTATCGAAATTACAATTTGCAGATATACAAGGCCACTAACACTAATCGATGCAATATTAATGGTGTTTGCCTCGTGGTACTAGCAAAGGAGGACATTAATTATCCCTTGCATGCATGCGGGAGTTTGTCAAAAAATGCATCTTGATGTTCCGTGCAATGCACGGGCATCTTGCTAGTCCATGAAAACAACACATGGCAAAATTCCATGGCGAACGAGGGATTTGAATCTATTGGGAGGGGTTGTTTGGATCTTGCCTGGGGTAGCCAAAATATTGGCGACCCTTTTGTCCACCGGTTCCTTTGCCACCGATGAATGAGGAATGGCTCGGGTGCTCATGCTGTCATGCATCCTCCAGCGCGCACGTTGGAGGCGAGCTCGCACAAGCTGTGTTTTTTTGTCCCACAACGCCGCCCGAGCCGCCCGCAGACCGACTGGCGACCCGCAAATTACGTCATCCAACCGTAGCTGCACACATTATGACAGCAACTCAACCAACCGGACGAAATTCATGCAAACACGTAGACAAACTGATATTTCATATAAACAACAACGGAAATCATATAAAATACCAGATTTTCATACAAACATGACGGATTTCATTACATTCAAATGAACTACGCGGTGCTAGTTCTGGATAGCATAGGTATATAATACCTGGCCTAAATGGTCGCCCGTCGATCGATTTGTGTTCCTCATGTCCGGCAGCACGATCACCGGACTGCCGGCAGCCCCGGAGGTATATGCTTCGGCGCAAAGGATGGCTCGCTTCCCTACTGCCCAACTGATATCATTGGCTGGTGCCGAAGATGATGGTGGCCGGCACCGGTTCGAGTTCATCACCGGCCACTACTTTGCCATGGTCGGCACCGGCTCGAGTTCATCCTAACATTCCCCTCTTCCGTGGAGCCCATGTGGAGTCGATGAAGGTCCTCGCAAAAAAGGATCCGGCAAGACACCTGCTGTGTACGCCGGCGTCGCCTCCGTGGTGGCCTTCATGGGACCCAAGTGGCGGCGACCTCCCGTGTTCTACTTCTCCTCGATGATGGCGGCGGACGCGGAGGCGCTGGCCACCGACTCGTCGCTCTCTATGTACCCAGCTTCTATCACTGCTTGCATGGCGCGGCCGCCAGCATGGGAGTCTCGGCCATAGAAACAGGAGATGCGGTACGAGGCGGCGGCGTGTACGGCAGCAACGACGCCCGTGCGTCGCTCCTCATCGAGCTGGCCTGGAGCGGCAAGTTGCTGAACCGCGCGCCGGCTTGGGGCGGCAACTGGCTCCGTCGGGCGAGGGGAGGGAGGTGGATCAGCGAGCTGCATATCTCGTATCCGGCGGGCTACCCAGCCGGCTTGGATGCGGAATAACTACTCTTCGTAAGCCATTGTAAGAGTGGACAAAATGGTGGAGGAGATAGGGGAGCGGCGGAGGTGTGCGATTCTTGGCCGGCGTTTGGCCTCATTTAAATAGGAGATTAAATAGATGGCAGACGGGAGGAGCTCGGCCGGCGTTGCGTTTAACGCTGGCCCGGTCATGAACGGACGTGTGTCTAGAGTGGGTTTCTCGGCTTCCACACGGGCGGGTTTCATGGAGGCGTTTGAATGTGGCACAAAGGCGTGTTCAGTCGGGCATGCCGCGAGTGGCGCCCTCGACTCTGACCTAGGACACCGCGCCGTTCTTCCACTGACATGTGGGTTCTTTGGGTGCATGGCATGCATGTCAGTGACCCAACGCAGGCAGCGCACAGCAGAGGAACCTTTGGTGGGCCAGGGCGGTCAGAAGCGGGCATTTCATAAACCGATGATTGTTCATTGAGTGTGACGTCATCTTTTTCATGTAGATAAGCCTACTATGTTGATAGCCCGTTCGATACGTTGTGATTCATAAAGACCGCTGCAAACATCAATGTTCTGCTTATCATAGATAAGATTGATTAATACCCGTACCAATCCATGTCCTTAACAAAGGGTGCATGCCGTATAGGTTGAACATGTGTCTTGCATCGTGTGCTGTGTGCATGCAGGTGTGCGAGTGTTGCGTGCATGCAAGGGTATGTTTCAGTGTTGCATGCATGGGTGCGTACGTGCATGTGTTCATGAGTGCATGTGTACGTGCCAGTGTTGCACGCCAGCATGCGTGCATGTATACGTGTCAGTGTTGCACGCCTACATGCGTGCGTGTCTTGCGTGCGTGTCTTGCGTGCGTGCATGTGTACGTGCGGGGTGAGGCTACACGTTAGTCGACTGACTTTTTCATCTCTGGTCATTAGATTTTCCAGCCGTTGGATACGAAATCAAGGGCCTCCAGTTTATCATCAAACTCCACCCCCTGAGCCGCCAGCCCCCGCCGCTCGCGGCCGGCCCGCCCTCCCCGAAACCACTCCCCACCACCGGTCCGCCGCCACACCGGTCATCCCTCTAG
>NC_041386.1:221686158-221739257 GCF_002162155.2 Triticum dicoccoides | reverse complement strand
CACGACTTCGAATACCCACCGACCACTAATTTATTACCATTTCTGTCCTTCATATACACGCTGACGGGTGGGCCCTATGGTAATGTGCGCTGCTGAATGTGGACCGTTTGACTGGTCAATTGATCGTGTTATCAATAAATTACGGTGTTGTATGGTGAGCCAGTGACCGTATGATCACCCTAAAATGTACTCCTATTTTATTAACACAGTACAGACTCAAACTACCATTTCTTTCTTTCATATATGGGCTGACAGGTGGGCCCCACGGTTACGCGCCCCGATGGTGCAACACTAGTTGCGCCGCATGGAATGTTTGACTGGTCAATTGATTGTGTCATCAACAAAATACGAAGTTGTACGGGTGAGCCAGTGATCGTATAATCATGATATGTATTTGTTTAACACGGTACAGACGCAAGGGCTCATATATACGCGCAAGCACTCACCGCTATAAGCACACACATGCGAACCCTACCCCTATGAGCACCTTCGAGAGAGTGGGCCAGCATATATGATCTTGAGACTTTACGAAGTCACCATAGGTGCCTTGTAGTCGAGTGGAACGTCTCCTCCCACTGAACGTACGTCGCCGGAAAATACTGAAATTAACACAAGATAAATGCGAGCACCGGGACTTTGACCTTGGTGGGCTCGAGAAACCACTGTCCTCTAACCATCCAACCACATGTTGGTTAGCATGACAAAATGTACGTGGTGACCGTGATGAGCTTATTCTAAAGTCCAGTGACCATATCGTGCTTTCGCTTCAAATACAATGACCGTAAGTGTCGTCAACAAAATACGGAGCACGCATCAAATGCAAAGTCCGTCAGTGTCATCAACAAAATATGGAGACGTATCGTGAGCTAGATACCGTTGTACTATTGTACATGCTTATTTTCTTAGTGGTTGATTGCGTGTGTGGTGTGGTGGGAACATCATTTCTAGTTGTGGTGGGTCAACATGAGGACTCATGGGTCGGTTCCATCCTGCGCCACATATAGGTTGGACCGAGACCTGTTATACGAAGACCCATGTGGAGGACTCGGCGTACAACACGAAGCTACCAGAGTCGCGGAGGACTCTATCCCCACTGGTGATAAGCTGACTATATATGATTTGTAATCCTAGGCCCTTAGTATGTTATACAAGCTTGGGGGCTAGTTCGTCGATAGTATACACACACGCACAATGCCTGGTATTCACGTGTACTTTGTACACACCCCTATCACTAATATACAGTACCAGGAGTAGGCTCTTTCTTCAACTGCAATTGAATTCTAGCATGTGCATGTGTTTATTTCATATTATCGATCCATAGAGTGAGAGCGGTTTGAAATACAGGCAATGGATGCTTTTGCAATTCATATATAAACATTAATTAGTGCACTCCATGTTGTTAGTGTGAAGCACTTTATACATTTGTCACTTGCATTGATACATTCCAAATTGCTAGCTACGAAATAGAATACATGTCGAATTCAACATAAAGGGGGTTTCGAAGATTCGAATTCATAGGAAGTGCATTCATCTATTTGAACCCGAGATAATGGCATTTGTAAATCAGATGTAAAAGGGGGCATCAATCTTTGTTGTGAGTTTGAACATGCTATATATATTCATACGCATATCTAACTTTTTTTTGCAACCAAGGAGATTATATCTGGAACCATGCATGAACTGAGGTAAGTTGCATATTTTTTAATATATACTTGTGTACAATGTATATTCAAATGTACCCCCTCCATTCCAAAATAATAGTAGCTTTAGGATTTTCAAGAGTAAAGATTTGTGAAGTTTGACAAATCCTGAAAGTTCAATTCAAGAGAACCGAAAACGTTAATGCTTTTGCTCCCAAATACTGAACGAAGCACCAAATAGGCCTCTGGTCACCCGAAACCGCGCAAGACTAATGTTTTGGTGGTAGGAAATTACTGTCCTGACACTAGCCCATGTAGCCTATCGGCCCGATGTCCAAAGGTCTAAACCGGGGTAGGTTTGTAAGTTCACCAAGACGCCAGAGAAGCATTCATATGCCATGGGCGCCTACCCATGCACTCGGCTGAAATCTATCCCGCCCACATTTGGGACACCTGACATGACTGTCCTACCCCCAACCCGCAATATGTCCGAAATTTTAGATGGGGGGGAAAGTTTGTAACTTTCCCCAAATTTCAAACAAGCGCGTCTCAAACTGAAACATTGTTCCCCCTTAGTTCTCGCCTCCCTCCGTTTCCCCATTCATACTCCGCGGGCACAAAAACGCCCTCTCCACCAGCCGCGAAACCCCAGCCTCCTCCGTCCTCCACCCCATAGCGGCCAATCCACCGCCGCCCTCCTCCATCACGCCGGAGCTGGTACCCCGACGTCGTTATCCAACGCAACCGCAACCGCAATGCCCTCAAGGACTAGCAGCTGAAGCCGAGGCAGAGTTGCCTCCACGACGCCGACGCCGATGTGCGCCGTACCAGAACTACTTCAACCACGCCGTCCTGCGCCTCACTGCTGCGGCTCCACTGTCGCAACCGTCCACCGCACTGGAGTTGTTCCCGCTACGTCGTCATTCTCCGCCTCGGATCTACTTCCCCGCCGCTGACAGACGGCCACCGCACCACACTCAACAACTTGGCCATGGGTTCGTCCAAGGCTGCACCGTCCTCCACAACTTCTGGTTTCCGGCAAACAACAAGAAGATCGTCAGAAAAACAGAAGGAGGGCACAGCACTGCCAGCAGAAAGAGGTACTCCTCTTCCCTTATTCGTGCAAATTTTACGTCTCCGCTCACACCGTATTCATCCCACGAAAGAAACTAGTTAGCGCTTCTTACTGCATTTTCTTCGTGATACTAAATGCACAAGGTTTCCTCCCTTTTACTATTTCACCTTTGCTAGAGGTCAGTAGCCCGCCTACATTTCAATTCAGGGTCAGTCGAACCGCAGTTAAAAGAAGCAGCACCCGCTTAGGCGCGCGGAGCACCTAGTCCGCCTGTTCCCCGAGGAAGCGGCGCATCAGTGTCTATCATAGGGGTGTGGGGCGGAGGAGCTGCTTGCGCCCGATCTGGAGGTCGGCGGGGCTTGAATGGATGGCCGGGGGCGGTTCCAAGCACGGCGGTGCAGTGAGGTTGAGGGGAGGGCGTAGGCAGGGGAGGAATAGTGGGCCGGTGGTCGCTGGTGTTTCAAGGAAGATCGTCAACACTGACTCGCTGGAGGTAGATGAAGGCGATCTGCCCGTTCTTTGTACATCGGACGGTGCAGAAAAGATGGACTGACCTATTTGCTTTCAGTCGACTATTATTTTCATAGAATCCTGTAGTAATTTAGTGTGCCATGCATGTTGTAGAGCTATCATATGTCTCCCGTCATTTATTTCTCACCGACCTGCTATCTGCTACCTTTACACTGTACTAATTGTGCACACACTTCACCCATACTCACACTATTGTTTTTTTATGCATGGGTATTTCAGACTCTGAAGCAGTGTTGATGAATGCAGAAAAGAAAAGACAGAAGTCGCTCCAGTGTAATTCGAAGATAAGCACTAAGCGTTCCAGCGCTCTAATGGGTGCAGTGTCGGCAGTTGGAGACAGTAAACGTAGCTCTGCAGTTTATGATCTCAATTGCCACACACAACCATCCCAGGTGCTTGCTTTAACTTCGCCTGTCAAATGTGGTTGCATGTTGCATATGGTGTCTAGCTTGTATTGCTTCCAATTTGGTTAAATTGCATCTGCTTACTTTACACATTATACCTTTGATAATGACATGCCTTCCTGTTTTTGATACATACTACATATGTCTATTAACCATGTTCGTACATCAAACTAATGCTCTTTTGTATCCCTCGTCAATCACTTATGATGAGACAGTCACCCGGGTGGGTTTCTGTGAGACGCCATACTCGTTTAAAGAGTGTAGTGTCATCCTCCCCACATGATTCTCAAGAAACAGCAAGGCTAAATGAAGATAGTCAACGTAGCTCTCTAGTTGATCACCGCAATTCCCCCACACCACCATCGCAGGTGCTTGCTCTTACTTGGCAGTGTGATATGTAGTGTTCGTCTTACATGAAAGTAGTGTTCGTCAGTATCATGCATCAATGAGTTCTGAAGAGAAAATTTTATTCCTTTTTCTTGTGGGTTTGACTTGACAAGGCAAAATCAAGAAAGAGGAAGGAAAAGAGTAAGGAAGGCGATGTTGGTGGTCCTCTGCAGCAACGTAAACGGAGCATCTGTACCGATTCTCCTTGTACTGATAGTGCATTACAAGGTCCAAGTCTCCGCTCCCCTACTCCACCATCCAAGGTGCTTGCTCTAACTTGGCAGTGTGATATCTGGTTGCATGTTGCATATGGTGTCTAGGTCGTATTGCTCCTAATTAGTGTAAACTGCATCTGCTTAGCTTACACATGATACATGTAAATATGACATGCTTTCCTGTTTTTGGTACATACTATATCTTATGATAAGGCACCTTTAAGTCGCCACTATGATATTAGTTGTGTCTTGCATATGATTTATAGCATGTACTACTTCTAATTTGTTGAAACGCCATACAGTTTGAACTTGGCAGAGTGATATTGGTTGCATCTTTCATATGGTGTCTAGCTTGCGGTGCTTCTAATTTGTTGAAATGCCTTCTGCTTAGTTACCACATCATAGGTGTGAATATGTCACAACATCCTGTTTTTCATACATATTCCATCCTCGCATCATGTGTTTGCCTTTCATCCGAGTAGTGTTCATCAGTATCATGCATGAATGAGTTCTGAAGAGCGAATTTTATTCCTTTTTCTTATCGGTTTGACTTCAGAATGCAAAATCATTACAGCTGAAGGAAATTAGTCCGGCAGTGGATGATGGTGGTCCTTCGGAGCAACTCAAACAGGGGGTATCTACAGATTCTACTCCGCCATCCTCCCAACAAGATTCGCAAGACAACACAAGGCTGGACAGTCAATGTAGCTGTGTAGATGATGAGCACATCTCCCCTACTCCACCATCACAGGTGCTTGCTCTAACTTGACACTATTATATGCGGTTGCATGTTGCGTTTGATGTCTAGCTTGTATTGCTTCTAACTTGAATTGCATCTGCTTACTTTACACATAATTCCTGTGAATATGACACGTGTTCCTGTTTCTAGAACATACGTGTACATGATGAGCACATCTCCCCTACTCCACCATCACAGGTGCTTGATCTTACTTGGAACTGTTATACGTGGTTGCGTTTTCTGTATGATGTCTAGTTTGTATTACTTCTGATTATGTTGAATTGCATCTGCGTAGCTAACAACTTATACCTGCAACGATCACTTACCCATAAGACACATTTAACTTGGGACTGTGATATAGGTTGCATCTTGCATTGTCTTCTAGCTTGTGCTGCTTCTAATTTCTTGAAATTGCACTTATGACGAGACACTTTTTACTTGATAGAGTGATATTGGTTGCATGTTCATATGGTGCCTAGCTTTCATTTCTTCTAATTTTGTTGAAATGCCTTCCACTTACTGTTTTTTCATACATATTCCATCCTCCTATCGTACGTGTGAATATGAAACGCTGTCTTTTTGTATACATTCCATCCTCCTATCCTGCGCTGCCTTACATCAAAGTAGTGTTCGTCTGTATCATGCATCAACCAGTTATGCAGAGCCAATTTTATTCATCTTCTTGTGGTTTTGACTTCATAAGGCAATATCAGAAAATAGGAAGGAAAAGAGTAAGTTAGGGGGTGTTGGTGGTCCTCCGCACCGACGAAAACAGAGACTCTCTAGATTTGCCACTGCTACTGCTAATGAAGTTGAAGTCCCAAGTCTACATGATGAGTTCATCTCCCGTACTCCACCATCGCAGGTGCTTTCTCTAAGTTGACAGTGTGATAATTGGTTTCATGTTGCATATGTTGTCTAGCCTGTATTTCTTCTATTTTGATTAAATTGCACCTGCTGAGTTTATACGTTATACATGTGCATATGACATGGCTTTTTGTGTCTAGAATAGACTGCATCTATCTATCATACCATGTTCTTACATCAAAGTATTGTTGTTGTGTATCCCGCATCAGTCACTCATGATTGGACACTTTTAACATGGCAGTTTGATAGTGGTTGCATCTTGCATTGATTTCTATGTTGTGCTGCTTCTAATTTTTCGAATTGCCACTTATGACAAGACACTTTTAACTTGGCAGAGTAATATTGGTTGCATCTTTCATATGGTGTCTAGCTTGCATTACTTCTATTTTCTTGAAAATCCTTATACTTAGTTTGCACATCGTAGCTGTGAATATGTCATGCCATCCTATTTTTCTTACATATTCCATCCTCATACGGTTGTCTTACATCAAAGTATTGCTTGTCTGTATCATGCATCAATGAGTTCTGAAGAGTGATTTTATTCTTTTGTGTTGTGGGTACAACTTGACATGGCAAAGTCAAAAAAGAGCAAGGAAAATAATATAGTAGGGAGTGTTGTTACTCGTCGGGTGAAACGGAAAAGGTTCTGCCGTCGAGATTCTGCTGGTACTTATAGTGCAGTAGAAGGTCCAAGTCCACCGGCTAAATCTACAAACACAGTATCACCTGCTCCACCAGCTGCCGCATCCGCTTCAACTGTACCGGCATCTCAACCAGTTACTCATTCGTTTGCTCCGGAACTGGCCAGTTCCCAAGCTGCCTTCACACCTAACACTACTTTCGAAGCACTGCTGACACAACAGGACTTGGAAAGATCAGATGAACCTCATGAGCATCAACACCAAGACGGTACCTGACCGAGTCAAGTTGTAGTTGCATGCTCCTTTATATGTACTCTCACAGTTTGATGTACACTAATACTTTCCTGTTCATTGTTGAACTAGCACCACGGCGCAGGCGGAAACAGACATCAGGGATAATGCTTGACAGATTAACAAAATCTAAAGGAGGAAGAATGGAGATCCATTTTGAGGCAGGTTTAAAAAGGCCACGTGATGCTACAGAGTCAGCCAAGTTAGTATCAGAGGCAGCCGTTGCCGTTAGGTGTCATGCACGTATCCTCCCAACGTGGATCCAGTACAGGAATGAGAAAGACAATACCCAGTTCAACACCTTCCTTTACCGTTTATCCATAAGTAATGTTATTCATCGCAATTAGTAATATTATCTTGCTCTGTCCCATACTTTCTAGCTTCCTCCTAACAAGACTCACATTCTTTTTTCAACAGATGAGGTTCAAGTTGGATCCGAAAGATGATGCAACTAGACAAGCATGCACTCATGTTTTGCAGTCTGCTCTACGACAGTATCGGTAGCACCTTAGAAAATCTCACTTGGAACGCAAGGCTAACAATGAAATCACCCAAACATCTCCAGTGGAATATACTCCCTCCGTTCCTAGATATAAGGTGTATAGATTTTTGAGAAAAAAAACTGAAATATAAGGTGCATTGCGTTGCACCACTCGTTTGGATAATTTTTTAGGGATTTGATTACATTTCTTGATATTAGGCATGCTCCTCTATTTTCTCATGTCAATTAGTCAAGTGTTATCTCGCCCAAAACTTGTGAAATTTTCCCTCCACGTGCATTCTTTAATTCCGTGCCAAAAACTATACACCCTATATTGAGGAACGGAGGGAGTATTACAGATGAAGACTGAACAGCCCTCGTTAAACACTGGTCTGATCCAAAGTATCAGGTAAGCTATATGTATTTGATCAGACCACATATTGAACTTGTATTTATGTATGTGCCTTACAATTGTATCTTCTTCTAGGCTAACTGTTTGAAGAACAAAACCAACCGTTCTAAAGTGAAATTCCAACAGACCACAGGATCTCATAGCTATATTGCACACTACGAGGCTCTTGTAAATAGCTGCTACTTCCTTCTTTTTTTGTGCCATATTATCGTATCTATATTGACTTGTTCCAAATACAGAGGAAATCCCGTGCGGACCAAAAAGAACCTGAACCGAATGCAGTGCAAATCTTCAAGGATTGCCACACCAGCAAGATGAAGGGCATGAGCACACCAGTTCAAGCCGCTGTTGTAAGTCCTTACTCCTCCTGCCTTGAACTGATTGGTACTGTGATGTGTTCATTTAACTACTTGGTTTGCAGCCAATGTCAGTTACTTTGTTCACTTTTATTCATAGTTGTCTTAACGTATCATTTCACCTTACATGGTTTAAAAGAGATGAAGGATATTTTTTGGTCTTGATCTGTAATCTAGTTGTTATGTTCATGTGCGCACACAATGATAAAATAGCCTGTTTGTTTTATATCTGTTTGCCCATGATATGAATGATGTCATACTATGTTCATCCTACTTTAAACCATGTCTCTTTATCCTTAGATGTCAACGAATGTGAGGAAATAGACAATACAATAGGCATGCTACATGGACATATGTTCCGAAAGTGATTTTATTACGTAGTTGGCACTACAATACATGCTAATGTATTACAGTAGTTCACCAAAATAAGTTATGTATAAATGTTTAACCTACTTTGTTTGTTTTTGTCTCATTAGTAACTTATCTGGTACACTAATCTACAAGTTCAAACTTTCAGGAAGCTATGGAACAAATGATTGAACAGCCACAACCACCTGAAGGTGACGAGGCTTCTACAGGCACAATGTCACCTCTTGCTGCAGTGCGTCAGTATCTCTCCACTAACAGTGCAAAAAGCACCTTCCTGCATAATTCTGGGTTGGTTGTCAGGGTAACCTCGTCAAAATCGCCTACTGAACAAAATCTTCCTGCTAGACAGAGTGATATATCTATGCTCCAGACACAAGTCCAATCCCTAATGGACGTTGTTTCGGAAACAAGAATAGTGGTTGAGAAATGTCGTCAAGATATGAATGGTTTTGAAACCAGACTATCAGACATTTGCTTCGTTGTTCAAGAGCAATGGCGGAAAAAAGGTGGAGATCGTGCTGCTCCATCAGATTCTACAGCCTGAAACATTAGCACTCAGGTCAAATGACCTATGCTTCTATACATCTAATGGTGCTTTTATCTGGAAGGACTGTAAACTTTATGCCAACAGGCCTTTTGTTGTATGGTTGGAATTTATTTTGTTGTCATACAACATTTATGATGCTGCCTCGGGCTACAATAATTACGATGCTATTTTTGTATAGTGTAGGTTTATCTTAGTAATGTATTCGGCTGAAAACTTCGTAGGAGCCCAACATGCCAACATTCGTCAGGCCCATTCAAATCGGGCTAAAAACGATTACGGGCCAAAATTGGCATGTAGCCCACTAAAAATATCTGGGCCTAAATCAGCATAAGCTTTCATATTTTTCTGGTAGGCATGTGCCCATAGTGGGCCTTTAATAGGCCTAAACATAATTTGGGCCCTCAGTAAAAATAGGTTGTTTATAGGTGTAAATATCTCGAGCCCATAAAATACATGGGCCTTTAATAGACCGAAAGTGGGATTAGGCCCTGATTGTGCCAAATAACCCACTGGACTTTAACAGGCTGAAATTCGGACGGGTCGTAAATGTGTCGACCTAATACACGGGCCTTTAATAGGCCAGAACTTCGGTCGGGCTAGATTATCGTCATTTTTATATGGGCCGTTAATGGGCCCAATATGATGTTGGGCCACATATGGCCCATGGTTTACGTCCGGTGTTAACAGGCCGAAAATGACAACAGGCTGAAAGTGGCCCAAAGCTATAGTGGGCCTCTAACAGGCCGAATGTCAGACATGGCCGAATATGACCCAAATCCTTCACGGTCGTTTATGGGTCGAAAGTTTTGATGGCCTGTAAATGGGCCCAAATGAAGCCGGACCTTTAACAGGCCGGAAATACACCGGGCCGTAATTCGGCCCAATTACTTAGCGGACTGTTAACACGCCAGAAGTGACCATGGGCCATGTTGATGACAAGTTTAGGACAGGCCGTTGATGGGCTGATTTGACAGAGAATGTTGGGCCTTTAGCTGGGCCAACCCATTATGGTCGGCAGAATCTTGTGGGCCTTTAGCTGGGCCGGCCCATTGTGGTCCGCAAAATCTTGTGGGCCTTTAGCTGGGCCGGCCCATTATGGTCTGCAAAATCGTGTGGGCCTTTAGCTGGGCCGGCCCATTATGGTCTGCTAAATCTTATGGGCCTTCGGTTGGGCAGGCCCATTTAATCTTTGTGGGCCACTTTTGGGCCGGTCCACGTGTCAACATATCATCTCGACCGTTGGATGAGTGACACCTATGCCAACACGGAGCTGACGCGTGGATCCGTCAGCCAATGAGAATTTTACACGTGGAAAATCGGCATTGGTCGTGGCTGTTAACGGGTTATCGGATCCAAAATCCGACCCGATAGCTTAACGGTGTTCCATTACGGTGGATGCCACGTGTCCGTCACCCTTGACGAAAGCACTTCTGTGACGCGCGATTTATCGTCATGGAAGTGGACACTTTCGTGATGATAATTTTGGCAATGTCATGGAACACTTCTACGACAGCACAGGTATGACTATCTTGCTTCTGTCATAAATTTGTCATGGATGTACATGCATGACAGAAAACGCGACCTACTGTGACAAACACGTATCATCACGGAAGTGTATTTTTTTGTAGTGGGAGCCCCCTGCCGCATGGAGATGGTGCTGATTTGGCGAAAGAACGGCTTGACGTGATGATCCAAGGGCGGCGCCTGCGAGCCACCAAGGAGAGCCGCGACGACAGGGGGTGCTGGTCCTCCGAAGCACGTGATGAAGAGGTCGCGCAGCTCCCCCAGGAGGCCATAGAAGATTCCGGAAGATGAAGGAGCCAGGCGTGCGGCATGCCAGCGAGGGCCATTGGGAGCCAGTTGGCCATGACTTTATCGCTGCCCCGGCCTCCAGGACAGCCTCCTCGTACGACAGCAGGATGGCTGCCGGATCGGCTGCACCATCATAACAGGGCGGCATCTCCGGCTTGAACTTGGGCGGCCACTGCACCAGCTGCAAGGCGGGGGTGAAGGCCCGGAGCCCCCCGGCGCTGCGAAGGGCACCCGTCGATCTAGTTGGAGAAGGGGCGGCGTCCATGAGAGTCGGTCGGAGAGGCGAGGCCGTCGGGGGGGCAAGGCTTCGGTGCACCCCTACCTGGTGCACCAAATGTCGGATCTCGGGTTTCGGCAAAATCCTTGAGGTTCGAACACTGGGGTGCGCACAAAGATCTCTCCCCCTCTCTAGCTCGCACACTCCACGATCTCACGGGCTATCTCGACGAACCCAAAGAACACGAGACACAAGATTTATACTGGTTCGGGCCACCATTGTGGTGTAATACCCTACTCTAGTGTGGTGTGGTGGATTGCCTCTTGGGCTGAGGATGAACAGTTACAAGGGAAAAACAGCCTCCTGAGGAGAGGTATTCTTTTGTTGGGTGAGCTTGTGTGGTTGAGGATTCTCTCCTTCTAGATCAGCCTCCCTTTGCTATGGTGGTGGCTAGTCCTATATATATAGGCCCTGGTCCTCTTCCCAAATATTGAGTGGGAAGGGATCCCACAACGGCCAATTCGAAGGGGGGCAGCTAGTACGAGCTATCCTGACAAAAGTAGTCTTCGCCTGCCAAAGGCTCTGGTGGTGACGCCGTCTTGGGCTCCACGGTGACCTCTGTCCTGCTGGTCTTGATCTCATTGCACCGATATGGAAACCTTTGCCTGATGCCTCAGGACTCCTCGCCTGCGCTTGCCCCTTTAGCACCAAAGAGGAAACGAGGACACTACGCGCCCTAGCGCCCGCCTGGCGCCCGCCTGGCTCCAGTCGTCATGGCTTGCATCACGCAAACCTCGCGAGGTGTCCCTTGCCTTGATCTCTCCACCCCTCACGAGCCAGCCTGGTGAGGCCGCCCCTGAGGAGGTCTTGCACCGTCCGCCTCGCGAGGCTTGGCCCCTCGTGAGGGTCTTGAGTGTTTTCTAGTGAAGATGGGCCATACAGGGCCGCTGGTGGAGCTACGCCTCGAGCCGCCGGCAGGCAAGTCTGGGGACCCCCGTTCCCAGAATGCCGACAGTTGAGGGGTTGCTAATTGTGGTTTTGGACGAGGTGAAGATACCCCAACCAAACCCCTCAAAGGATTGTTTCCATAGTAATAAGTGACAATAAATTTCAGCACACTATATAAATGTTTCCTTACCAAATTCCACTTACCAAAGGCGCTTCACTCCCCGACAATGCCGCCAGAAAATAGCCTTGATGACCCACAAGTATAGGGAACAATTGTAGCTCTTTTCGATAAGTAAGAGTGCCGAACCCAACGAGGAGCAGAAGGAAATGACAAGTAGTTTTCAGTAAGGTAATGTCTGCAAGTGCTGAAATTGTAAGTAACGGAGTAGTTTGATAGCAAGATAATTTGTAATGAGCAAGTAACGGTAGTAGTAACAAAAGTGCAGCAAGGTAGCCCAATCCTTTTGAGGCAAAGGACAGGACAAACGGTCTCTTATGATAATTTCTTGAGGGTACACGGGAATTTCATCTAGTCACTTTCATCATGTTGGTTTGATTAGTATTCTCTACTTTGATAATTTGATATGTGGGTGAACCGGTGCTTAGGTGTTGTTCTTACTTCAACAAACCTCCTACTTATGATTAACCCTCCCGTAAGCATCCACAACTACGAGAAAAGTATTAAGAGTAAATTCTAACCATAGCATTAAACGTTTGGATCCAATCAGTCCCTTACAAAATAGCGCATAAACTGGGGTTTAAGCTTCTGTCACTCTAGCAAGCCACCATCTAATTTCTACTCCACAATGCATTCCCTTAGGCCCAAATATGGTGAAGTGTCATGTAGTCGACGTTCACATGACACCACTAAGGTGAAGCAAATATGCCCTAGAGGCAATAATAAAATTGTTATTTATATTTCCTTATATCATGATAAATGTTTATTATTCATGCTAGAATTGTATTAACCGGAAACTTAGTACATCTGTGAATACATAGACAAACTGAGTGTCACTAGTATGCCTCTACTTGACTAGCTCGTTAATAAAAAATGGTTAGGTTTCCTAACCATTGACATGAGTTGTCATTTGATTAATGGGATCACATCATTAGAGAATGATGTGATTGACTTGACCCATCTGTTAGTTTAGCATGATGATCGTTTAGTTTGTTGCTATTGCTTTGTTCATAACTTATACATGTTCCTATGACTATGAGATTATGCAACTCCCGAATACCGGAGGAACACTTAGTGTGCTATCAAACGTCACAACGTAACTGGGTGACTATAAAGATGCTCTATAGGTGTCTTCGATGGTGTTTGTTGAGTTGGCACAAATCGAGATTATGATTTGTCACTCCGTGTATTGGAGAGGTATCTCTGGGCCCTCTCGATAATGCACATCACTATAAGCCTTGCAAGCAAAGTGACTAATGAGTTAGTTACGAGATGTTGCATTACGGAACGAGTAAAGAGACTTGCCAGTAACGAGATTGAACTAGGTATTGAGATACCGGCGATCGAATCTCGGGCAAGTAACATACCGATGACAAAGGGAACAATGTATGTTGTTATGCGGTTTGACCGATAAAGATCTTCGTAGAATATGTAGGAACCAATATGAGCATCCAGGTTTCGCTATTGGTTATTGACCGGAGATGAGTCTCGGTCATGTCTACATAGTTCTCGAACCCGTAGGGTCCGCACGCTTAACGTTCAATGACGGTCGGTATTATGAGTTTATGTGTTTTGATGTACCAAAGGTAGTTCAAAGTCCCGGATGTGATCACGGACATGACGAGGAGTCTCGAAATGGTCGAGACATAAAGATCAATATATTGGAAGGCTATGTTTGGACATCGGAATGGTTCCAGATGAGTTCGGGCATTTACCGGAGTACCGGGGGGTTACCGGAACCCCCCGGGGAGTCAATGGGCCTTATTCGGCCTTAGTGGGAGAGAGGAGGAGGCAGCCAAGGTGGAGGGCGTGCCCCGCAAGCCCAATCCTAATTGGGTGTGGGGCCGGCCCCCCTTTCCTTCCCTCTCTCTCCCCCTTCCTTTCTCTCCTACTCCAACTAGGGAAGGGGGAATCCTACTCCCACCGGGAGTAGGACTCCCCACTTGGGCGCGCCATGAGAGGGCCGTCCCTCCCCTCCTCCACTCCTTTATATATGGGGGAGGGGGCACCCCATAGACACACAAGTTGATTGTTTAGCCATGTGTGGTGCCCTCCTCCACAGATTTTCACCTCGGTCATATCGTTGTAGAGCTTAGGTGAAGCCCTGCGTCGGTGACTTCATCATCATCGTCATCACGCCGTCGTGCTGAAGAAACTCTCCCTAGACCTCAGCTGGATCTAGAGTTCGTGGGATGTCACCGAGCTAAACATGCGCAGATCGCGGAGGTGCCGTACCTTCGGTGCTAGGATCGGTCGGATCGTGAAGACGTAGGAGTACATCAACCGCGTTATCATAATGCTTCCGCTTACGGTCTACGAGGGTACGTGGACAACACTCTCCCCACTCGTTGTTATGCATCACCTAGATGGATCTTGCGTGTGCGTACGATTTTTTTTGAAATTACCGCGTTCCCCAACATAAGGGAATAACAACATACATACTATCAAAATATCGAACACATATCAAGTTCACATGATTACTTGCAACATGATTTCTCCTGTGACCTCAAGAACAAAAGTAACTACTCATAAATGATAAACATGTTCATGATCAGAGGAGTATTAAATAGCATAATGGATCTGAACATATAATCTTCCACCAAATAAACCATATAGCAATCACCTACAACATGTAATCAACACTACTAGTCACCCACAAGCACCAATCTATAGTTCCGGTAACAAGATTGAACACAAGAGATGAACTAGGGTTTGAGAGGAGATGGTGTTGTTGAAGATGTTGATGGAGATTGCCCTCCCCAAGATGGGAGAGTTGTTGGTGATGATGATGACGATGATTTCCCCCTCCGAGAGGGAAGTTCCCCCGAAGGAATCGCTCCCCCTGAGGGCAAAAGTGTGCCTGCCCAAGTTCCACCTTGAGGCGGCCGCACTTCGTCCCAAAAGTCTCCCTCTCATTTTTTCTAGGTCAAAATGACTTATATACCAGAAGATGGGTACCAGAGGTGGGCCGAGGAGGCCACAACCCACTAGGGCGCGCCGAGGTGGGTTGTACCCACCTGGTGGCCCCCCTCTGGTGTTTATTGGCTCCAGTATTTCTTAGATAATCCATAAAAAATCTCTGTGAAGTTTCAGCTCATTTGGAGTTGTGCAGAATAGGTGGCCTGACATAGCTTTTCCAGGTCCAGATTTCCAGCCACCGAAATTCTCCCTCTTGGTGTGTTCCTTGCAAATTATTATGGATAAAACAATATAAATAATAGTAAGAAAACATGATGCAAAATGGACGTATTAGTTAACAGCAGGCAGTAGTGCGCAGTGTGGCGCGCGAGTAGGGAAGCGCGGCACGCAAGCGGTGGTGGCGACCAGCGCAGGCAGCCGTGAGTGGGAGCATGGCGAGGGGGCGCTCCAGGCACAGGCCAGAGAGGCGGGGCGCGCAGGCTGCCGGCACAAGGGGAGCAGCAGGCGAACTCCAGCGCGCCGAGGGGAGCAGAGGGGGAGCGGAGGATAGGGCGCGGCTGGGCGTGACAGAGAGGCGTGGACAGCACCGGCGAGCGGCGGAGCCGAGCATCAGCCAAGACACGGGCGCGTGCGGGCAGGGGATGCGGTGTGGTCATCGCGAGGGCGGGCAACGATGACAACAACGGGCGGCTGCGAGCGGCTGGGGCGGGCATGGGTCGATGGATGCAGGGGGCGCCTGGCCCTGGTTAGCAGTGGCCGCAGGGGACGCAAAGCAGGCGGGCGCGAGCTAGCCGTCGGATGTGGCTGCGAGGACGCACGGGGCAACAATGGTGCTAGGCATCAGCGACGAGCACAACAACGGGTAGTAGCGACTGCAGCAGGCGCGACCAGGAGCAGGGCGAGCACAAGGTGCGGGTGCCTCTGGATGTGCATGGGCGTGGCCTTGGCAACGGTGATGTGACACGGCGACGGGGCACTCGCGAATGTGGGAGGGGGCTAGCTAGGGAGCACGCGCCAACAATTAAACAACAGGGATAGACGGCGAAGCTCACCACGAGAAGATGGGCGCGAGGGGGAGGTCGGGGATGCTTTGGAGACAATGGATTGAAGGGCGGCATTCGTCGGTAGTTCTCGGGGAAGGAGGCCATGGTAGACGTTGATGCGGTCCCTACGCCTCGATCTTGTGGTCGAGACGATGAAGCTGACGACGCCTTTGATTGTTCCATGCTATTATATTATCTGTTTTGGATGTTTTATATGCTATTTTATTTGTTTTGGGGACTTACCTATTAACCTAGGGCCTAGTGCCATTTTATGGTTTTTTCCTTGTGTTTGAGTTTTACAGAAAAGGAATATCAAACGGAATAAAAATTTACGATGATTTTTCTTGGACCAGAAGACATCCACAGAGCTTGGAGAGGGGGGCAGAAGAGTCCCGAGGAACCCACAGGCCCTCAGGCCATGCCATAGGGGGGTGCCTCCCTGTCTTGTGGGCCCCTCGGGAGTCCTCCAACACTACTTCTTGCGCTATAAATTCCCAAATATTCCCAACCCAACAGAAGCGTCCACCAAAATATTTTTCACCGCCGCAAGCCTCTGTTCCCGTGAGATCCCATCTTGGGGCCTTTTTCGGCACCCTGTCGGAGGGGGATTCGATCACGGAGGGCATCTACATAAACTCTATAGCCCTTCTGATGAAGCATGACTAGTTTACCACAGACCTACGGGTCCATATCTAGTAGCCAGATGGCTTCTTCTATCTCTTCGATCTTCAATACAATGTTCTCCTTGATGTTCTTGGAGTTCTATCCGATGTAATATTCTTTTGTGGTGTATATGTCGAGATCCAATTAATTGTGGATTTATGATCAGATTATCTATCAATATTATTTGAGTCTTTTCTGAACTCTTTTATGCATGATTAAATATCTTTGTATTTCTCTTCGAATTATCATTCTGGTTTGGCCAACTAGATTGGTTCTTCTTGCAATGGGAGAGGTGCTTAGTTTTGGGTTCAATCTTGTGGAGTCCACACCCAGTGACAAAGTAGGGGTAGCGAGGCACATATTGTATTGTTGCCATCAAGGGTAAAAATATGGGGTTTTCATCATTTTGCCTGAGTTTATCCCTCTACATTATGTCATCTTACTTAAGGCGTTACTCCTTATGAACTTAATACACTAGATGCATGCTGGATAGCGGTCGATGTGTGGCGTAATAGTAGTAGATGCAGGCAGGAGTCGGTCTACTTGACACGAACATGATGCCTATATTCATAATAATTGTCTTGGATATCGTCATAAATGGTGCTTTTCCATCAATTGCTCGACAGTAATTTGTTTACCTACCATATGTTTTCTTTCAAGAGAGAAGCTTCTAGTGAAACCTATGGCCCCCGAGTCTATTTTCCATCATATATTTTCAGATCTATAAACCAAAAGAACCCAAAAATACCTTGCTGCAGTTTATTTAGATTTACTTTAGTTTGCCCTTTTATTTATCTTTTATACCTATCTCTATTAGATCTCACTCTTGTTCGAGACCATGAAGGGATTGACAACCCCTTTTTCGCGTTGAGTGCAAGTATTTGTTACTTTGTGCAGGTGCATAGATTGGAGACTTGATTGTGCCTCCTACCGGATTGATACCTTGGTTCTTAACTAAGGGAAATACTTATCTCTACTTTGCTGCATCACCCTTTCCTCTTCAAGGGAAAAATCAACGCAAGCTCAAGAAGTAACAGGAAGAATTTTTGGCGTCGTTGCCGGGGAGGTTCTACATCAAGCCTACCAAGTACCCACCATAAACTCTCATGTCTTCCATTACATTATTTGCCATTTGCATATCGTTTTCCTCTCCCCCACTTCTAAAACGTTTTCAGAAAAATACAAAAAGATTGCCTTTTTATTCGCCCTTCGTTCGTTTGATATTTCGTTTGCTTGAACTCAATATCATGAGTGATTTCGGTATGGTAGAAACTGATGATGGCCTGACTCCTAAAATTGGAGGTTCAGGAAATATAGATCTTCAAACTTTTGTTTCGGGACAAGGGAATTTTATGGGGAAAAACATATACAAGAATTTTTCAATTGTGTAGGCACTCTGCCTCTTGATGATATTCCTATACTTAAAAGAACTAAAACTTATGCGGAGGCTATTTCAGCACTAGTTCCAAAATTTGAAAGTAGATCTATTCGTACTCATCGTACCTTGCAAAGATTGTTTTACGAGCTACCCCTTATGAATGATCCTAAGGCTAAAAGCATAGCTACCCATGTTCTGATGAATCAATTTGATCACATAGTATGGGAAACTAGGGAATTTTTTGATCATTATGGTATGAGCGGTGAAAAACTGGTGATAGATGAGATTCTTTACAATAGTGACTATGCATTGAGACATTTGTTTGGAAACAGTCAAATTTTTTATGAGAATCTTAAAAAGAAAATCCTAGTTTTACATATGATCCAACAAGTTTTCAATGATGTTAACCAACAATATTCTTGGATTATCTGGAAATCAGAAGGGATACAAAGATGGGCAGCTTAATGATGCCAGAATTTCTATGGATAATGTTTTTCAAGTTATCTTTGCAAAACCTCCTAACGAGAATAAATCTATGAAAAATAATACCAAAGATGACAATACCTAGACTATGTATTATGCCCAGATAGGGGCGTTAAATAATAGCGCTTCTTTGGAGGCAACCCAGCTTTATTTTATGTTTTTTTTGCTTTTGATTCTCGTTTTCAATAAATACACATTATTAATTTTGTAGTAATTGTGTTCCGGTGTTTCAATTAGTGTTTGAGCCAAGTAACACCTTTGGGATGGTCTATGGTGATAGTTGATTTGATCTTGCTGAAAAATAGAAACTTTTGCGCTCATTGCTAGAATTTTAAAAAATCACAGAAATGAGCCTTTGATCAGAATTCTTTTACACAAGATTGATATACAAATTTCCTAGATTGTCCTAAGTTTTCAGAATTTTTGGAGTTACAGAAGTATACGAAGTTTTTAGATTGCTACATACAGTTCTCTTTTTGACAGATTCTGTTTTCTATGTGTTGTTTACTTATTTTGATGAATCTATGGGTAGTATTAGGGGGTATGAACCATGGAGAAGTTGGGATACAGTAGATATCACTCCAATATAAATAAAGAATGAGTTCAAAACAGTACCTAAGTGGTGATTTATTTTATTATACTAACGGATCTCATGAGTTTTCTATTGAGTTTTGTGTTGTGAAGTTTTCAAGTTTTGGATAAAGATTTGATGGATTATGGAATAAGGAGTGGAAAGAGCCTAAGCTTGGGGATTCCCAAGGCACCCCAAGGTAATATTCAAGGACAACAAAGCATCTGAGCTTGGGGATGCCCCATATGGCATCCCCTCTTTCGTTTTCAATCCATCGGTAAATTTACTTGAGGCTATATTTCTATTCACCACATGATTTGTGTTTTGCTTGGAGCGTCTTGTATGATATGAGTCTTTGCTTTTTAGTTTGCCACAATCATCCTTGTGTACACATATTTTTAGAGGGACACGCATGAATCGTGAATTTATTAGAATACACTATGTGCTTCACTTATATCTTTTGAGCTAGGCAATTTGCTCTGGTGCTTCACTTATATCTTTTTTGAGCATGGGGGTGGCTTTATTTTATAGAAATTGTTGAACTCTCATGCTTCACTTATATTATTTTGAGAGTCTTCAAAACAACATGGTAATTTTCTTAGGTTATGAATTTAGTCCTAATATGATGGGCATCCAAGAGGGATATAATAAAAACTTTCATTGAAAGAACATTGAGTAGATGAGAAGTTTGATTCCTCACATTTGGTTTGAGATATAAATATGGTGATACTAGATTCATGCTAGTGAGTAATTGTGTATTGGTAGAAATACTTGTGTTAAAGTTTGTGATTCCTGTAGCATGCACGTATGGTGAACCGTTCTGTGATGAAGTCGGAGCATGATTTATTTTTTGATTGTCTTCCTTACGAGTGGCGGTCGGGGACGACCGATGGTATTTTCCTAGCAATCTATCCCCTAGGAGCATGCGTGTAGTACTTTGCTTCGATAGCTAATAAATTTTTGCAATAAGTATGTGAGTTCTTTATGACTAATGTTGAGTCCTTGGATTATATGGACTCTCACCCTTCCACCAATGCTAGCCTCTCTAGTACCACACAACTTTCGTCGGTGCATTAAACCCACCATATACCCTTCCTCAAAACAGCCACCATACCTACCTATTATGGCATTTCCATAGCCATTCCGAGATATATTGCCATGCAACTTCCACCATTCCATTTAGTATGGCACGCTTCATCATTGTCATATTGCTTTGCATGATCATGTAGTTGGCATAGTATTTGTGGCAAGGCCACCGTTCATATTTTTTATACATGTCACTCTTGATCATTGCACTTCCCGGTACACCACCGGAGGCATTCATATAGAGTCATATTTTGTTCTAATATCAATTTGTAATTCTTGAGTTGTAAGTAAATAAAAGTGTGATGCTCATCATTATTAGAGCATTGTCCCATGTGAGGAAAGGATGATGGAAGCTATGATTCCCTCACAAGTTGGGATGAGTTTCCGGGCTTTATAAAAAATAAAAGAGGCCAAAGAAGCCCAAATAAAATAAAAGAGGCCAAAGAAGCCAACCAAAAAAAGAGAAAAGAGAGAAGGGACAATGTTACTATTCTTTTTCCACGCTTGTGCTTCAAAGTAGCACCATGATCTTCATGATAGAGAGTCTCCTATTTTCTCACTTTCATATACTAGTGGGAATTTTTCATTATATAACTTGCCTTGTATATTCCAATAATGGGCTTCCTCAAATTGCCCTAGGTCTTCATGATCAAGCAAGTTGCATGCACACCCACTTTGTTTCTTTTTGAGCGTTCATAAACTTGTAGCTCTAGTGCATCCGTTGCATGGCAATCCCTACTCACTCACATTTATATCTATTGATGCGCATGTCCATAGCCCATTAATATGCCTAGTTGATGTGAGTCTTTCTCCTTCTTTTTGTCTTCTCCACAACCACCACATTCTATTCCACCTATAGTGCTATATCCATGGCTCACGCTCATGTATTGCGTGAAAGTTGAAAAGGTTTGAAAACATCAAAAGTATGAAACAATTGCTTGGCTTGTCATTGGGGTTGTGCATGATAAAATACTTTGTGCGAGGAAGATGAAGCATAGCCAGACTATATGATTTTGTAGGGATAACTTTCTTTGGCCATGTTATTTTCAGAAGACACGATTGCTTTATTAGTATGCTTGAAGTATTATTGTATTTATGTCAATATTAAACTTTTGTGTTGAATCTTATGGATCTAAATATCCATGCCACAATAAAGAAAATTACATAGATAAATATGTTAGGTAGCATTCCATATCAAAAAATTGTTTTTATCATTTACCTAGTCGAGGACGAGCATGAATTAAGCTTGGGGATGCTTGATACGTCTCCAATGTATCTATAATTTTTTATTGTTCCATGCTATTATATTATTTGTTTTGGATGTTTTATATGCATTAATATGCTTTTTTATATTACTTCTGGGACCAACCTATTAACCTAGAGCCTAGTGCCATTTTTTGTTTTTCCTTGTTTTTGAGTTTTACAGAAAAGGAATATCAAACGGAATAAAACTTTACGATGATTTTTCTTGGACCAGAAGACATCCACGGAGCTTGGAGAGGGGGACAGAAGAGCCCTCAGGCCGCACCCTAGGGGGACGGCTCCCTGGCTTGTGGGCCCCTCGGGAGTCCTCCAACCCTAATTCTTGTGCTATAAATTCCCAAATATTCCCAAACCAACAGAAGCGACCACATACTTTTCTGCCACCGCAAGCCTCTGTTCCCGTGAGATCCCATATTGGGGCCTTTTCCGACACCCTGTTGGAGGGGGATTTGATCACGGAGGGCATCTACATCAACTCTATTACCCTTCTGATAAAGCGTGATTAGTTTACCACAGACCTACGGGTCCATAGCTAGTAGCTAGATGGCTTCTTGTCTCTCTTTGATCTTCAATACAATGTTCTCCTCGATGTTCTTAGAGTTCTATCTGATGTAATATTCTTTTGCGGTGTGTTTGTCGAGATCCAATGAATTGTGGATTTATGATCAGATTATCTATGATTATTATCTGAGTCTTTTCTGAACTCTTTTATGGATGATTAAATATCTTTGTATTTCTCTTTCAATTATCTGTTTGGTTTAGCCAACTAGATTGATTCTTCTTACAACGGGAGAGGTGCTTCGTTTTGGGTTCAATCTTGCGGTGTCCTCATCCAGTGATAACATAGGGGTTGCGTGGCACGTATTGTATTGTTGCCATCAAGGGTAAAAAGATGAGATTTTCATCATAGTGCTTGAGTTTATCCCTCTACATCATGTCATCTTACTTAAGGTGTTACTCCGTTCTTATGAACTTAATAGTCTAGGTGCATGCTGGATAGCGGTCGATCTGTGAAGTAATAGTAGTAGCTGCAGGCGGGAGTCGGTTTACTTGACACGGACGTGATGCCTATATTCATAATCATTGCATTGGATATCGTCATAACTTTGCGCTTTTCTATCAATTGCTCGACAGTAATTTGTTTACCCACTGTATGGTTTCTTACAAGAGAGAAGCCTCTAGTGAAACCTATGGCTCCCGGGTCTATTTTTCATCATATATTTTTAGATCTATAAATCAAGAAAAATACCTTGCTGCAATTTATTTAGATTTACTTTAGTTTTCTCTTTTATTTATCTTTTATCTCTATCTATATTAGATCTCACTCTTGTTCGAGACCGTGAAGGGATTGACAACCCCTTTTTTTCGTGTTGGGTGCAAGTGTTTGTTAGTTTGTGTAGGTGCATAGATTGGAGACTTGCTTGTGCCTCCTACTGGATTGATACCTTGATTCTTAACTTAGGGAAATACTTAGCATCACCCTTTCCTCTTCAAGGGAAAAATCAACGCAAACTCAAGAAGTAACACCGGACCTCTTGGACATGCTTGCTCCGCTCGATGATGACCTTGGTTGCAAGGTTTTAAATAGCGGATAATGGGCTGGTAGCGGATTGGGCTCGGCATAGCGGAATGCGGATAGCGGGCAATATTGCGGGCGCTATGTCCGCATAGCGGATTTGTAAAAACACTTGCAAATTTGAGAATATAATGTATATTTTTAAGCCGTTGACAACAATATGACACTTGAATTGAATAATCATCATTTATATAAGCATATAGACTGTAACTAGTCCATCCGGACAATATTCAACCATGCAAAAAAAAAACTATCAGTACGACACAACACATATACACTACAATTAGTCCATTGTACAATATTCAACCATGTAACCATGCAAACAAAAACTACCAACCAACCATAAAAGTCAGACCACGACCATCACACACAAAAAAATAGATCCAGTTCTGATCATGGAAGATGCAACCATACAAGTCAGACCACGACCATCACGCAAAACTAAACAGATCCAGTTTTGATCATGGAAGATGCACAAGTCATTCGCCATCCTCGTCCTCTTCTCCATTCAGATCCATGTACACTTCTTGGTCTTCTTAATTACAAGTGCAGATAGTTGACTGAATTACCACTTCAGAAAAAAGAAACAAACATAAGGTATTTAACTGAATTAAAAGTGCAGATAGTTGATTTGTTTCATTTATAATTGCCAGTAAACTGAATTTGTTGATACAATACAAAAGATATTGCAAGCAAACTGAATTTACAACTGCCAGTTGCCAAGTACAAAACAAAATTACAAAAGAAATTTGACTGAATTTAGAAAGACAATAATGTGCAAGTTTCCTCAGCTACCGAGTAACAACAGAAATGGAACGTGAGGCACAACTATATAGTAACAATGTATTGTTCTATGAGCTGAGCTACCAAATGCAAACAGGGATTACCAATTCCATCTTGTGCTAGTGCCACCAACGAGATTATGGAGTGTTCTATGATCTGAGCTCCTCCTAATTAGGTCTACTGTAACTACAAGTGCTAAGTACTGTTTACTAAGCTATGCATCGAATAGACTAACTGTAACTCTGCAAGTGCATCGATCGGAGAAAGGGTAAGTGCATCGAATAGACTAAGCCTAGTACAGTAACTCTGTAAGTGGATCGATCAGAGAAGCTGAGCTACAGGAGAAACTATGAATTGGTGAGTATGAACAAATAATAGAGAAAAGGTTAGCTGCCGGACAGAAGTAGTCGTCAAGCGAGGAGGTGCGGACCGTATCGGATTGGGACGTCGACTAGTAGGGCGTCGAACAGGGACCAGCGAGGGGACCTGGGCATTGAGCTTGAGCACCGCCGTCCCAGCGAGGTACTGCCCACCATCTTGCCGTGTCGTCCCGCACCGGCCAGTCGTCGACCAGGGAAAGGCGTCGAGCAAGAGCGATGAGGTGGCCGTCGTGTTGGCTGCTCCCTCAAAGACCGGCAGGGGAAGATGGGCTAGGGGAGTGGCGGCATCCGGTGATGGTGAGCCTGGATTTGCCTCTCCATCCGGCCTCCGGCGTTAGCCGCGCCGCCGCCAGGGAAGTGCCAGCCGCCCGCCGCCAGGAGAAGGGGATGGGATAATCGGATAAGAGGATTGGTGGTCTAATTTTTTTTAAGCTTTCCGCTATGCCCGCAACCGGCCTTACACAAAGGGCCGCTATTGTGGTCTGATAGCCCATATATCGGCCGCATCATGCCAAACACGCTATTACCTAGCGCAGCTTTCGACTTGTAGCAGCTGGCCTGAGCTACCGACGCTATTACTTAAAACATTGCTTGGTTGTGACAACGCCGATGGCCCGCCAGCGGTTGCGGAGAACATGTGGCAGGCCGAGGGAGTTGAGACATGGGGGAAGGGGGAAGATCGATCTAGGGTTAGCAGGGGGGTGCGGGAGCGACCTAGTAGGGACGTCGGGGAACCCTGGATGGTCGACACGCGGCCAGGGCACTGCCATGGAGTCGGGAATTGATACGTCTTCAACATATGTAATAATTTATGAAGTATTAATGCTGTTATATTACTATTTTTGGATATTTTGCAATCATTTTATAGCAACTTTATATCATTTTTGGGACTAACCTATTGACATAGTGCCTAGTGACAGTTGCTGTTTTTTGCTTATTTTTACATCGCAGGAAGTCAATACCAAATGGAGTCCAAATACAGCAAAACTTTTTGAAGAATTTTGATGGACCAGAGGACACAACTTGGGCCAAAGAAGTACCAGAGGGGTGCCTCGAGGGGGGCACAACCCACCGGGGCACGCCTGGGGGCCTAGGCGCGCCCTGGTCGGTTGTGCCCACCTCGATAGCCTCCCGCACCGCCTCTTCACCCTATATATTCCCAAATATTCCAAATATCCTAGGAGAGTCGATACATCAGAAGTTCTACCGCCGCAGGCCTCTATAGCCACGAAAACCAATCTCGACCCCGTTCCGGCACCCTGCCAGAATGGGAAATCATCACCGGTGGCCATCTTCATCATCCTCTCGGCCACAATGATGAAGAGGGAGTAGTCCACCCTTGGGGCTGAGGGTTTGTACCAGTAGCCATGTGTTTAATCTCTCTCTCTCTCTCTCTCTCTCTCTCTCTCTCGTGTTCTTGAGATGGCACGATCTTGATTTATCTCGAGCTTTGTTAATATAGTTGGATCATATGGTGTTTTGCCCTCTCTATCTTCTCGTGATGAATTGAGTTTTTCCTTTGAGATTTTGCTCTTATCGAATTAAATTTTTTTATGGATTTGAGAACATTTGATGTATGTCTTGCTATGAATACCCGTGGTGACAATGGGGTGTCATATTGATTCACTTGATGTGTGTTTTGGCGCTCAACTCATGGATTCCCGAGGTGACATTGGGGTAATCTATGCATAGGGGTTGATGCACATTCTCGTCTTTGTTTCTCCGATAGAAATCTTAAGGCACTCTTTGAGGTTGTTTATGTTGGATTGTGTATAATGAATTTGAAATTGTTTGATGCATATCGTATAATCAACTCACGAAGACTGGCGGTGACATTAGAGTATCTAGGTGCCATTAGAGTTGGTTGATGTGTATCATATGGTGTTATTTTAGTATGAACTCTTGGTTAGATCGATCGTGAGGTGGTTTCGTACCCTACAAACAATTTCTTCTTATGTTCTCTGCTAGATAGGAACTTTGGAGTGATTCTTTGTCGCACGTTGAGGGATGGTTATATGATCCAATTATGTTAGCACTACTGAGAGATTGCACTAGAAAAAGTACGGACCCTAGGCCTCATTTTTAAGCATTGCAATATCGTTTGTGCTCCGTTTTATCAATTGCTACCTTGTTGTTTTTATTGTTCCTATTACAAAAATCAATATCTACTATCATTACTACACTTGTATCACCATCTCTTTGTCAAACTAGTGCACCTATACAAATTACCATTGTATTTGGTGTGTTGGGGACACAACAGACTCTTTGTTATTTGGTTGCAGGGTCATTTGAGAGAGACAATCTTCATCCTACACCTCTCACGGATTGATAAACCTTAGGTCATCCACTTGAGGGAAAATTGCTACTGTCCTACAAAACTATGCGCTTGGACGCCGAACACGAGTCTACAAGAACAAGTTGTGTAGTAGACATCAAGCTCTTTTCTGGCACCGTTGCCGGGGACGTGAGTGCTTGGAGGTATGTCTTTAGATCTTGCTGTCAAATCTTTTAGATTCTTGTTTGATCACTAGTTTCATTTATAAAATAAAACCACAAAAAATGGAATTGAAGTGGCCTCATATTGTTCATTTTTATAATGTCTTTCATGAAAATGATGGAAAGGAAAATTGTGCTCAATTGATAGAAGAAGAATTCTATAAAATGTTTAACAAAAATATTTGAATGATGAGCATGATTGCAATGTTGTTGGTATGAACTCTTTGAATATCCATGATGATAATGATATGCAAAGCCATAAGCTTGGGGATGCTATGTTTGATGAGAAAATGTATTATGATGAAAGCATGCCTCCTATCTTTGATGATTATGGTGATGACATGTATGTTATAAAGAATAATTATAGCTCTGAAACTTGTCATCATGATTTTAATTTTCAATCCCATGATAGTTATTTTGTTGAGTTTGCTCCCACTACTAATCATGAGAATAAAATTGCTTCTATGGTGAGTAAGAAATTTTCTATTCTTTTGGATCATTAAAAGAATGATTTATGTGATAATTATATGATGAATTATTCATTATGATACTGAAAATTATTATGAGAGAGGAACTTATGATTCATGATGCTCTTGTATGTTTTAATTCTTATCTTTTATGCGAGCATCATTGAACTCTTCATGCCTAGCTAAAAGGCATTAAAGAAAAGCGCTTGTTGGGAGACAACCCAACATTACCCTTACCATTTTTGTATGTTCACATGATTAGACTATTGTAGTAATCATGTTTTATAGCTTTTGTTTCAATAAGTACCAAGTAAAGCCTTTGGGATAGTGTGGGTGATAGTTGACTTGATTCTATGCAAAAACAGAAACTTTTGCGCTCAGTCCAGGAATTTTGGAAATTTACTGGAACGTGCTTTGGATATCAATTTTTTAGAGGTGATAGATATACAAATTCCCTACGTTGTCCTAATTTTTCAGAATTTTTGGAGTAGCAAAAGTATGGTAGTTGTCCAGATTATTACAGAATATTCTGTTTTTGACAGATTCTGTTTCCAATGCATAATTTGCTTGTTTTCTAGTTTCTATGGCTAATGTTGATCAATATAAATTGTATAAATGATATGCTACAGTGGGAATTTTGGGAAAACAATTATGAATATTATCTTGATAGTACAATATAAGTGGTGGTTTATGAATGATTTGCTATGGTAGAGAATGATAAGGTTTTTGCATTAATTTATACTAACTTATCTCACGAGTTCTTGTTGAGTTTTGTGTGGATGAAGTTTTAAGATTTAGGGAAACCGTGATATAAAAGGAATTAAGGAGACACAAAATCTCAAGCTTGGGGATGCCCAAGGCATCCCAAGATAATATTTCAAGAAGTCTCAAGCATCTAAGCTTGGGGATGGCCGGTAGGCATCCCACTTTTCTTCATCAATGATTATCGGTTAGTATCACTTGAGCCTAGGTTTTTGCTTCTTCACATGAGTTGTGCTATTCTTGGAATGTCATTTTGTTTAGATTTGCTTGTTTTTTTAATAAAATACTTAGATCTGAAAGCTTTAAATACGAGAGAGTCCTCAATTAGCTACCCATTTACTTAACTACTCGTTTGATCTTCACTTATATCTTTGTGGAGTAGTTTGTCTTTTACTATTATGCTTCACTTATATCCTATGAGTAAATTTTTGAATGAATTGAATATCATGAACTTGAAATTATATGTTTATGCCTAGTAGTAGCTTCACATTGGGTTTAGAAAGTGAAATCCTTTGAAGCTTGACAATCACAATATTGGTCATACAAGCAATTCATGAATGATTAGTATAAGGAAGAGAAATTTCACATACAAATATATTATCTTGGACATCTTCTATGATTGTGAATACCCATTAATTATTTTCAAACTTGAGCAAATTAGTTGAACTTGGACAAGGAAGCTGCTACCTCTTGAGCACGTGTTGGTTTTCCCTTGAAGAGGAAAGGGTGATGCTGCAAAGTAGCTTAAGTATTTCCCTCTGTTTTTTAGAACCAAGGTATCAATCCAGTAGGAGACAACGCAAAAATCACCTAGTACCTGCACAAACAATCAAGAACCTCGCAACCAACGCGATAAAGGGGTTGTCAATCCCTTCACGGTCACTTGCGGAAGTGAGATCTGATAGAGATAGTAAGATAAATATTTTAGGTATTTTGTTGTATAGATTGGAAAGTAAAGATTGCAAAATAGTAAACAAGATGCAATAATAAAAGAGATGCAATCTAATAAGAAAGATACCCGGGGGCCATAGGTTTCACTAGTGGCTTCTCTAATGATAGCATGTATTATGGTGGGTGAACAAATTACTACCAAGCAATTGATAGAAAAGTGCATAGTTATGAAGATATCTAAGGCAATGATCATGAATATAGGGATCACGTCCCTGTTAAGTAGATCGAAATGATTCTGCATCTACTACTATTACTCCACACATCGACCGCTGTCTAGCATGCATCTAGAGTATTAAGTTCATAAGAACAGAGTAACGCATTAAGCAAGATGACATGGTGTAGAGGGATAAACTCAAGCAATATGACATAAACCCCATCTTTTTATCCTCGATGGCAACAATATAATACGTGCCTTACTACCCCTACTGTCACTGGGAAAGGACACCGCAAGATTGAATCCAAAGCTAAGCACTTCTCCCATTGCAAGAAAGGTCAATCTAGTAGGCCAAACTAAACCGATAATTCGAAGAGACTTGCAAAGATATCAAATCATGCATATAAGAATTCAGAGAAGAACCAATAATATTCACAGATAATCAAGTTTATAAACCCACAATTCATCTGATCTCGGCAAACACATAGCAAAAGAGTATTACATGAAATAGAAGGTTTGCGGCGGTGGAAAAGTGGTTTCGTAGCTCCCTCAGGTGTTCTAGGGTATAAGAGTATATACAGGAGAAAAAAGTACGTCGGTGGAGCTCCGTGGGCCCACGAGGGTGGGGGTGCGCCTACCCCCTAGGCGCGCCCTCCTGCCTCGTGGCCGCCTCACGGACATCTAGACTTCCACTCCAAGTCTCTTGGTTTTCTTTCGGTCCAAGAAAGATCATCGCGAAGGTTTCATTCCATTTGGTATTCCTTTTCTGCGAAACATTGAAATAGGCAAAAAAACAGAAACTGGCACTGGGCCTTCGGTTAATTGGTTAGTCCCAAAAATAATATAAAACAGCATATTAAAGCACATTAAACATCCAAAACAGATAATATAATAGCATGGAACAATAAAAAATTATAGATACCTTGGAGACGTATCAAGCATCCCCAAGCTTAATTCCTGCTCGTCCTCGAGTAGGTAAATGATAAAAACATATTTTTTGACGTGGAATGCTGCCTAACATATTTATCAATGTAATTTTCTTTATTGTGGCATGAATGTTCAGATCCAAAAGATTCAGGACAAAAGTTTAATATTGGCAAAAAATTAATAATACTTCAAGCATACTAACAAAGTAATTATGTCCTCTCAAAATAACATGGCCAAATAAAGTTCATCCCTACAAAATCATATAGTTTGGTTATGCTCCATCTTCGTCACACAAAATATTCAAATCATGCGCAACCCCGATGACAAGCCAAGCAATTGTTTCATACTTTAGTAATCTTAAACCTTTTCAACTTTCACGCAATACATGAGCGTGAGCTATGGACATAGCACTATAGGTGGAATAGAGTGGTGATTGTGGAGAAGACAAAAAGGAGGAAAATGGTCTCACATCAACTAGGCGTATCAATGGGCTATGGAGATGCCCATCAATAGATGTCAATGTGAGAGAGTAGGGATTGCCATGCAACGGATGCACTAGAGTTATAAATGTATGAAAGCTCAACAAAAGAACCTAAGTGGGTGTGCATCCAACTTGCTTGCTCACGAAGACCTAGGGCATTTGAGGAATCCCATCGTTGGAATATACAAGACAAGTTCTATAATGAAAATTTCCCACTAGTATATGAAAGTGAAAAAATAAGAGACTCTCTATCATGAAGATCATGGTGCTACTTTGAAGCACAAGTGTGGAAAAAGGATAGTAACATTGTCCCTTCTCTCTTTTTCTCTCATTTTTTGGGCCTTCTTTTTTTGGCCTTTCTCTCTCTCCCCCTCTCTCTTTATTTCCTCAAATGGGACAATGCTCTAATAAGGATGATCATCACACTTCTATTTATTTACAACTCGATACTTAGAACAAAAACATGAATATATGCGTGCCGCCGCGGTATACTGGGATGTGCAATGAATCAAGAGTGACATGTATGAAAACATTATGAATGGTGTCTTTGCCACAAATACCATGTCAACTACATGATCATGCAAGGCAATATGACAATGATGGAGCGTGTCATAATAAATGGAACGGTGGAAAGTTGCATGGCAATATATCTCGGAATGGCTATGGAAATGCCATAATAGATAGGTATGGTGGCTGTTTTGAGGAAGGTAAATGGTGGGTTTATGGTACCGGCGAAAGTTGCGCGGTACTAGAGAAGCTAGCAATGGTGGAAGGGTGAGAGTGCATATAATCCATGGACTCATCATTAGTCATAAAGAACTCACATACTTATTGCAAAAATCTACAAGTCATCAAAAACCAAGCACCGCACGCATCCTCCTAGGGGGATCGATTGGTAGGAAAAAACCATCGCTCGTCCCCGTCCGCCACTCATAAGGAAGACAATCAAAGAAATATCTCATGCTTCAAATTTGTTACACAACAGTTATCATATGTGTGTTGGGGAACGTAGTAATTTCAAAAATTTCCTACGCACACGCAAGATCATGGTGATGCATAGCAATGAGAGGGGAGAGTGTTGTCCACGTACCCTCGTAGACCGAAAGCGGAAGCATTAGCACAATGCGGTTGATGTAGTCGTACGTCTTCACGGCCCGACCGATCAAGCACCGAAACTACGACACCTCCGAGTTCTAGTACACGTTCAGCTCGATGACGATCCCCGGACTCCGATCCAGCGAAATGTCGGGGAAGAGTTCCGTTAGCACGACGGCGTGGTGACGATCTTGATATTCTACTGTCGCAGGGCTTCGCCTAAGCACCACTACAATATTATCGAGGACTATGGTGGAGGGGGGCACCGCACACGGCTAAGAGATCATGATCAACTGTTGTCTATGGGGTTCCCCCTGCTCCCGTATATAAAGGAGCAAGGGAGGGAGGCGGCCGGCCTAGGAGGAGGGCGCGCCAAGGGGGGAGTCCTACTAGGACTCCTCCTTCCCTTGTTGGAGTAGGAGAGAAGGAAAGAGGGGGAGAGAAACAAGGAAAAGTGGGCTGCACCCCTTGTCCAATTTGGACCAGAGGGGGTGCCTCCTTCCTTTTGGCCTCTCTCCTCTATTCCCGTATGGCCCAATAAGGCCCATATACTCCCCGGCGAATTCCCGTAACTCTCCGATACTCCGAAAAATACCCGAATCACTCGGAACCTTTCTGATGTCCGAATATAGTCGTCCAATATATCGATCTTTACGTCTCGACCATTTCGAGACTCCTCGTCATGTCCCCGATCTCATCCAGGACTCCGAACTCCTTCGGTACATCAAAACTCATAAACTCATAATATAAATGTCATCAAAACCTTAAGCGTGCGGACCCTACGGGTTCGAGAACAATGTAGACATGACCGAGACACGTCTCCGGTCATTAACCAATAGCGGAACCTGGATGCTCATATTGGCTCCCACATATTCTACGAAGATCTTTATCGGTCAGACCGCATAACAACATACGTTGTTCCCTTTGTCATCGGTATGTTACTTGCCCGAGATTCGGTCGTCGGTATCTCAATACCTAGTTCAATCTCGTTACCGGCAAGTCTCTTTACTCATTCCGTAATACATCATCCTGCAACTAACTCATTAGTTGCAATGCTTGCAAGGCTTAAGTGATGTGCATTACCGAGAGGGTCCAGAGATACCTCTCTGACAATCGGAGTGACAAATCCTAATCTCAAAATATGCCAACCCAACAAGTACCTTCGGAGACACCTGTAGAGCACCTTTATAATCACCCAGTTACGTTGTGATGTTTGGTAGCACACAAAGTGTTCCTACGGTAAACGGGAGTTGCATAATCTCATAGTCATAGGAACATGCATAAGTCATGAAGAAAGCAATAGCAACAAAGTAAACTATTAAGTGCTATGCTAACGGAATGGGTCAAGTCAATCACATCATTCTCCTAATGATGTGATCCCGTTAATCAAATGACAACTCATGTCTATGGTTAGGAAACTTAACCATCTTTGATTCAACGAGCTAGTCAAGTAGAGGCATACTAGTGACATACTGTTTGTCTATGTATTCACACATGTATTATGTTTCCGTTTAATACAATTCTAGCATGAATAATAAAAATTTATCATGATATAAGGAAATAAATAATAACTTTATTATTGCCTCTAGGGCATATTTCCTTCAGTCTCCCACTTGCACTAGAGTCAATAACCTAGTTCACATCGCCATGTGATTTAACATCAATAGTTCTCATTACTATGTGATTAACACCCATAGTTCACATCGTCATGTGACCAATACCCGAAGGGTTTACTAGAGTCAATAATCTAGTTCACATCGCTATGTGATTAATACCCAAAGAGTACTAATGTGTGATCATGTTTTGCTTGTGAGAGAAGTTTAGTCAACGGGTCTACTACATTCAGATCCGTATGTATTTTGCAAATTTCTATGTCAACAATGCTCTGCACGGAGCTAGTCTAGCTAATTGCTCCCACTTTCAATATGTATCCAGATTGAGATTAAGAGTCATCTGGATCAGTGTCAAAATTTGCATCGACGTAACCCTTTACGATGAACCTTTTTGTCACCTCCATAATCAAGAAACATATCCTTATTCCACTAAGAATAATTTTGACCGCTATCTAGTGATCTACTCCTAGATCACTATTGTACTCCCTTGCCAAACTCAGGGCAGGGTATACAATAGGTCTGGTACACAGCATGGCATACTTTATAGAACCTATGGCTGAGGCATAGGGAATGACTTTCATTTTCTCTCTATCTTCTGCCGTGGTCGGGTTTTGAGTCTTACTCAACTTCACACCTTGTAACACAGGCAAGAACTCCTTCTTTGACTGTTCCATTGTGAACTACTTCAAAATCTTGTCAAGGTATGTACTCATTAAAAAACTTATCAAGCGTCTTGATCTATCTCTATAGATCTTGATGCTCAATATGTAAGCAGCTTCACCGAGGTCTTTCTTTGAAAAAATCCTTTCAAACATTCCTTTATGCTTTGCAGAATAATTCTACATTATCTCCGATCAACATTATGTCATTCACATATACTTATCAGAAATGTTGTAGTTCTCCCACTCACTTTCTTGTAAATACAGGCTTCACCGCAAGTCTGTATAAAACTATATGCTTTGATCAACTTATCAAAGCGTATATTCCAACTCCGAGATGCTTGCACCAGTCCATAGATGGACCGCTGGAGCTTGCATATTTTGTTAGTACCTTTAGGATTGACAAAACCTTCTGGTTGCATCATATACAACTCTTCTTTAATAAATCCATTAAGGAATGCAGTTTTGTTTATCCATTTGCCAGATTTCATAAAATGCGGCAATTGCTAACATGATTCGGACAGACTTAAGCATAGATACGAGTGAGAAACTCTCATTGTAGTCAACACCTTGAACTTGTCGAAAACCTTTTTGCGACAATTCTAGCTTTGTAGATAGTAACACTACTATCAGCGTCCGTCTTCCTCTTGAAGATCCATTTAATCTCAATGGCTCGCCGATCAATGGGCAAGTCAATCAAAGTCCATACTTTGTTCTCATACATGGATCTCATCTCAGATTTCATGGCCTCAAGCCATTTCACGGAATCTAGGCTCATCATCGCTTCCTCATAGTTCGTAGGCTCGTCATGGTCAAGTAACATGACCTCTAGAACAGGATTATCGTACCACTCTGGTGCGGATCTCACTCTGGTTTACCTACGAGGTTCGGTAGCAACTTGATCTGAAGTTACATGATCATCATCATTAGCTTCCTCACTAATTGGTGCAGTAGTCACAGGAACATATTTCTGTGATGAACTACTTTCCAATAAGGGAGCAGGTACATTTACCTCATCAAGTTCTACTTTCCTCCCACTCACTTCTTTCGAGAGAAACTCCTTCTCTAGAAAGGATCCATTCTCAGCAACGAATAACTTGCCTTCGGATCTGTGATAGAAGGTGTACCCAACATTTTCTTTTGGGTATCATATGAAGACACACTTCTCCGATTTGGGTTTGAGCTTATCAGGTTGAAACTTTTACACATAAGCATTGCAACCTCAAACTTTAAGAAACGACAGCTTAGGTTTCTCGCCAAACCACAGTTCATACGGTGTCGTCTCAACGGATTTAGATGGTGCCCTATTTAACGTGAATGTAGCTGTCTCTAATGCATAACCCCAAAAAGATAGCGGTAAATCAGTAAGAGACGTCATAGATCGCACCATATCTAATAAAGTACGGTTACGATGTTTAGACACACCATTACACTGTGGTGTTCCAGGTGGCGTGAGTAGTGAAACTATTTCACAATGTTTTAACTGAAGGCCAAACTCGTAACTCAAATATTTTCCTTCTGCGATCATATCGTAGAAACTTTTATTTTTGTTACGATGATTCTCCACTTCACTCTGAAATTCTTCGAACTTTTCAAATGTTTCAGATTTGTGTTTCGTCAAGTAGATATACTCATATCTGCTCAAATCATCTGTGAAGATCAGAAAATAATGATACCTGCCGTGAGCCTCAATATTCATTGGACCACATACATCAGTATGTATGATTTCCAACAAATCTGTTGCTTGCTCCATTGTTCCGGAGAACGGAGTCTTAGTCATCTTTCCCATGAGGCATGGTTCGCAAGCATCAATTAATTCATAATCAAGTGATTTCAAAAGCCCATCGGCATGGACTTTCTTCATGCGTTTTACACCAATATGACCTAAACGACAGTTCCACAAATAAGTTGCACTATCATTATTAACTTTGCATCTTTTGGTTTCAATATTATGAATATGTGTATCACTACGATCGAGATCCAATGAATCATTTTCATTGGGTGTGTAAACATATAAGGTTTTATTCATGTAAACAAAACAACAATTTATTCTCTTACTTAAATGAATAACCGTATTGCAATAAACATGATCAAATCATATTCATGCTCAACGCAAACACCAAATGACACTTATTTAGGTTCAACACTAATCCCGAAAGTATAGGGAGTGTGCGATGATGATCATATCAATCTTGGAACCACTTCCAACACACATCGTCACTTCACCCTTAACTAGTCTCTGCTCATTCTGCAACTCCCGTTTCGAGTTACTACTCTTAGCAACTGAACCAGTATCAAATACCGAGGGGTTGCTATGAACACTAGTAAAATACACATCAATAATATGTATATCAAATATATCTTTGTTCACTTTGCCATCCTTCTTATCCGCCAAATACTTGGGGTAGTTCCGCTTCCAATGACCAGTCCCTTTGCAGTAGAAGCACTCAGTTTCAGGCTTTGGTCCAGACTTGGGTTTTTCACTTGAGCAGCAACTTGCTAGCCGTTCTTCTTGAAGTTCCCCTTTCTTCCCTTTGTCCCTTTACTTGAAACTAGTGGTTTTGTTTACCATCAACACTTGATGCTTTTCTTGATTTCTACCTTCGTCGATTTAAGCATCACGAAGAGCTTGGGAATCGTTTCCGTTATCCCTTGCATATTATAGTTCATCACGAAGTTCTACTAACTTGGTGATGGTGAGTAGAGAATTCTGTCAATCACTATTTTATCTGGAAGATTAACTCCCACTTGATTCAAGCGATTGTAGTACCCAGACAATCTGAGCACATGCTCACCGCTTGAGCTATTCTCCTCCATCTTTTAGCTATAGAACTTGTTGGAGACTTCATATCTCCCAACTCGGGTATTTGCTTGAAATATTAACTTCAACTCCTGGAGCATCTCATATGTTCCATGACGTTAAAAACGCCTTTGAAGTCCCGATTCTAAGCCGTTAAGCATGGTGCACTAAACTATCAAGTAGTCATCATATTGAGCTAGCCAAATGTTCAGAACGTCTGCATCTGCTCCTGCAATAGGTCTGTCACCTAGCGGTGCATCAAGGACATAATTCTTCTGTGTAGCAATGAGGATAATCCTCAGATCACGGATCCAATCCGCATCATTGCTACTAACATATTTCAACTTAGTTTTATCTAGGAACATATCAAAAATAAAACAGGGAAGCTAAACGCGAGCTATTGATCTACAACATAGATATGCTAATACTATCAGGACTAAGTTCATGATAAATTTAAGTTCAATTAATCATATTACTTAAGAACTCTCACTTAGATAGACATCCCTCTAATCCTCTAAGTGATCACGTGATCCAAATCAACTAAACCATAACCGATCATCACGTGAAATGGAGTAGCTTTCAATGGTGAACATCACTTATGTTGATCATATCTACTATATGATTCACGCTCGACCTTTCGGTCTCAGTGTTCCGAGGCCATATCTGCATATGCTAGGCTCGTCAAGTTTAACCTGAGTATTCTGCGTGTGCAAAACTGGCTTGCACCCGTTGTAGATGGACGTAGAGCTTATCACACCCTATCATCACGTGGTGTCTGGGCACGATGAACTTTGGCAACAGTGCATACTCAGGGAGAACACTTTTATCTTGAAATTTAGAGAGAGATCATCTTATAATGCTACCGTCAATCAAAGCAAGATAAGATGCATAAAAGATAAACATCACATGCAATCAAAATATGTGACATGATATGGCCATCATCATCTTGTGCCTTTGATCTCCATCTCCAAAACATCGTCATGATTTCCATCGTCACTGGCATGATACCATGATCTCCATCATCTTGATCTATATCAATGTGTCGTCACATGGTCGTCTTGCCAACTATTGCTCTTGCAACTATTGCTATCGCATATCGATAAAGTAAAGCAATTATTTGGCGCTTGCATCTTATGCAATAAAGAGACAACCATAAGGCTTCTGCCAGTTGCCGATAACTTCAACAAAACATGATCATCTTATACAACAACTTATATCTCATCACGTCTTGACCATATCACATCACAACATGCCCTGCAAAAACAAGTTAGACGTCCTCTACTTTGTTGTTGCAAGCTTTACGTGGCTGCTACGGGCTTAGCAAGAACCGTTCTTACCTACGCATCAAAACCACAACGATAGTTTGTCAAGTTGGTGCTGTTTTAACCTTCTCAAGTCACCTGTGTGCATAGCACAGCGGTAAAACCAGTCTCGCGTAAGCGTACGCGTAATATCGGTCTGGGCCGCTTCATCCAACAATACCGCCGAACCAAAGTGTGACATGCTGGTAAGCAGTATGAGCTATATCGCCAACAACTTACTTGTGTTCTACTCGTGCATATTACATCAACGCATAAAACCTAGGCTCGGATGTCACTATTGGGGAACGTAGTAATTTCAAAAATTTCCTACGCACACGCAAGATCATGGTGATGCATAGCAATGAGAGGGGAGAGTGTTGTCCACGTACCCTCGTAGACCGAAAACGGAAGCGTTAGCACAACGCGGTTGATGTAGTCGTACGTCTTCACGGCCCGACCGATCACGCACCGAAACTACGGCACCTCCGAGTTATAGCACACGTTCAGCTTGATGATGATCCCCGGACTCCGATCCAGCAGAATGTCGGGGAAGAGTTCCGTTAGCACGATGGCGTGGTGACGATCTTGATGTTCTACTGTCGCAGGGCTTCGCCTAAGCACCACTACAATATTATCAAGGACTATGGTGGAGGGGGCACCGCACACGGCTAAGAGATCAATGATCAACTGTTGTCTATGGGGTGTCCCCCTGCCCCCGTATATAAAGGAGCAAGGGAGGGAGGCGGCCGGCCTAGGAGGAGGGCGCGCCAAGGGGGGGAGTCCTACTCCCACCGGGAGTAGGACTCCTCCTTCCCTTGTTGGAGTAGGAGAGAAGGAAAGAGGGGGAGAGGAACAAGGAAAAGTGGGCTGCACCCCTTGTCCAATTTGGACCAGAGGGGGGGCGCACGCCTCCTTCCTTTTGGCCTCTCTCCTCTATTCCCGTATGGCCCAATAAGGCCCATATACTCCCCAGCGAATTCCCGTAACTCTCCGGTACTCCGAAAAATACCCGAATCACTCGGAACCTTTCCGATGTCCGAATATAGTCGTCCAATATATCGATCTTTACGTCTCGACCATTTCGAGACTCCTCGTCATGTCCCCAATCTCATCCGGTACTCTGAACTCCTTCGGTACATAAAAACTCATAAACTCATCATATAACTGTCATCGAAACCTTAAGCGTGCGGACCCTACGGGTTCGAGAACAATGTAGACATGACCGAGACACCTCTCTGGTCAATAACCAATAGAGGAACCTGGATGCTCATATTGGCTCCCACATATTCTGCGAAGATCTTTATCGGTCAGACCGCATAACAACATACGTTGTTCCCTTTGTCATCGGTATGTTACTTGCCCGAGATTCGATCGTTGGTATCTCAATACCTAGTTCAATCTCGTTACCGGCAAGTCTCTTTACTCCTTCCGTAATACATCATCATACAACTAACTCATTAGTTGCAATGCTTGCAAGGCTTTAGTGATGTGCATTACCGAGAGGGCCCAGAGATACCTCTCCGACAATCGGAGTGACAAATCCTAATCTCGAAATACACCAACCCAACAAGTACCTTCGGAGACACCTGTACAGCACCTTTATAATCACCCAGTTACGTTGTGACGTTTGGTAGCACACAAAGTGTTCCTCCAGTAAACGGGAGTTGCCTAATCTCATAGTCATAGGAACATGTATAAGTCATGAAGAAAGCAATAGCAACAAACTAAACGATCAAGTGCTATGCTAACGGAATGGGTCAAGTCAATCTCATCATTCTCCTAATGATGTGATCCCGTTAATCAAATGACAACTCATGTCTATGGTTAGGAAACTTAACCATCTTTGATTCAACGAGCTAGTCAAGTAGAGGCATACTAGTGACATACTGTTTGTCTATGTATTCACACATATATTATGTTTCCGGTTAATACAATTCTAGCATGAATAATAAACATTTATCATGATATAAGGAAATAAATAATAACTTTATTATTGCCTCTAGGGCATATTTCCTTCAATGTGCATGCTACAGGACTAGCAAACCTCATCGCAAGTATTTCTCAAATTCATAATTACTCAACTAGCATGACTCTAATATCACCATCCTCATGTCTCAAAACAATCATCAAGTATCAATCTTCTCCTACTATTCAATGTACTTTATATGAAAGTTTTTATTATACCCATCTTGGATGCCCATCATATTAGGACTAATTTTATAACCAAAGCAAATTACCATGATGTTCTAAAAGACTAACAAAATAATATAAGTGAAGCATGAGAGATCAATAATTTCTATAAAATAAAACCACCACCATGCTCTAAAAAGATATGAGTGAAGCACTAGAGCAAAATTGTATAGCTCAAAAGATATAAGTGAAGCACATAGAGTATTCTAATAAATTCTGATTCATGTATGTCTATCCCAAAAGGTGTGTACATCAAGGATGATTGTGGTAAACTAAAAAGCAAAGACTCAAATCATACAAGACGCTCCAAGCAAAACACCTATCATGTGGTGAATAAAAATATAGCCTAAAGTATAGTTACCGATAGACAAAGACGAAAGAGGGGATGCCTTTCGGGGCATCCCCAAGCTTAGGCTTTTGGTTGTGCTTGAATTTTACCTTGGGGTGGGCATCCCCAATCTTAGGCTCTTGCCACTCCTTGTTCCAAAATCCATTAAATCTTTACCCAAAAACTTGAAAACTTCACAACACAAAACTCAACAGAAAATCTCATGAGCTCCGTTAGTATAAGAAAATAAACCACCACTTTAAGGTACTGTAATTAACTCATTATTTATTTATATTGGTGTTAAACCTACTGTATTCCAACTTCTCTATGGTTCATACCGCCCAATACTAGCCATAGATGCATCAAAATAAGCAGACACCACGCGAAAAACGGAATCTACCAAAAACATAACAGTTTGTAGCAATCTGTAGGTTTCGAATACTTCTGTTACTCCAAAAATTCTGAAAAATTAGGAAGACTAGGAAAATTTGTATATTGATCTACTGCAGTTGGAATTGGTATTTTATCGCTCTCTGGTAAAATATGAAAATTATTTTCATGAGCACATACTTTCTGTTTTTATCAGCAAGATCAAACAACAATCACCCAAGAAGATCCTAAAGACTTTACTTGGCACAAACACTAATTAAAACATAAAAAACACAATCATAACAGAGGCTAGATGAATTATTTATTACTAAACATGAACAAAAATTAAAGAACAAAAATAAAATTGGATTGCCTCCCAACAACCGCTATTCTTTGAAGCCATTAAGCTAGGCATCTATAATGTTAATGATGCTCACATGAAAGATAGCAATTGAAACACGAAGAGAGCATCATGAAGCATATGAAAATCACATTTAAGTCTAACATACTTCCTATGCATAGGCATTATATAAGCAAACAAATTATCAAGACAAGCAAAAACTAGCATATGTAAGGAAGGAGAAAGAAACAATAGCAATATCAACATAACGAGAGATAATTTAGTGACACGAAAATTTCTACCACCATATTTTCCTCTATCATAATAATTACATGTAGGATCATAAAAAAATTCAACAATATAGCTATCACAAAATATATTCCTAACACGATCCACATGTATGCAAAGTTGACACTCTTCCAATATAGTGGGATTAACATTAACTAAAGCCATGACCTCTCCAAACCCACTTTTATCAAAAACTTCATAAGATTGAACATTCTCCAAATATGTGGGATCTAAAGTTGACAATCTTCCAAACCCACTTTCAATGTTATTGCAAACATTATTATCAATCTCATATTCATCATGGGGCTTAAATAAATTCAAGATCATAAGAAGAATCACCCCAATCATGATCATTGCGGCACATAGTAGTCATAGCAAAACTAGCATCCCCAAGCTTGAGGTTTTGCATATCATTAACACAATTGAAATTAAGAGAATTTATAATAACATCATTGCAATCATGCTTTTCATTCAAGGGGCTATTGTGAATCACTATAATTTTATTCTTTCCACACTTCATCAAAGTTTTCAGATTCACGAATTTCAAGTAAAACCTCATAAAGATAATCTAGTGCACTCAACTCACTAGCAATTGGTTCATCATAATTGCATCTTTTAAAAATATTAGCAAGTGGATGAGGATCCATATCAATAGATTTTTAGCAAGCAAGGATGCAAGCAAATAGAAGGCAAATGGTAATACGAGCAAACAGAAGGACGAATGAAACAAGGGTGAAGAAAAGGCAAAGGTTTTCGAAAATCATTTTAGAAGTGGGGGAGAGGAAAACGAGAGGCGAATGGCAAATAATGTAATGCGAGGGAGAAGATTTTATGATGGGTACTTTGTATGTCTTGACTTGGCGTAGATCCCCCCGGCAACGGCGCCAGAAATCCTTCTTGCTACCTCTTGAGCATGTGTTGGTTTTCCCTTGAAGAGGAAAGGGTGATGCAGCAAAGTAGCGTAAGTATTTCCCTCTGTTTTTGAGAAACAAGGTATCAATCCAGTAGGAGACAACACACAAGTCCCCTAGTACCTGCACAAACAATCAAGAACCTCGCAACCAACGTGATAAACGGGTTGTCAATCCCTTCACTATCACTTGCAAAAGTGAGATCTAATAGAGATAGTAAGATAAATATTTTTGGTATTTTGTTGTATAGATTGGAAAGCAAAGATTGCAAAATAGTAAATGAGATGCGATAATACAAGATATGCAATATAATAAGAAAGAGACCCAGGGGCCATAGGTTTCACTAGTGGCTTCTCTCATGATAGCATGTATTACGGTGGGTGAACAAATTACTGTCGAGCAATTGATAGAAAAGAGAATAGTTATGAAGATATCTAAGGCAATGATCATGAATATAGGCATCATGTCCGTGTCATGTAGATCGAAATGATTCTGCATCTACTACTATTACTCCACACATCGACCGCTATCTAGCATTCATCTAGAGTATTAAGTACATAAGAAAAGAGTAACGCATTAAGCAAGATGACCTGATGTAGAGGGATAAACTCAAGCAATATGACATAAAACACATCTTTTATCCTTGATGGCAACAATACAATACGTGCCTTGCTGCCCCTACTGTCACTGGGAAAGGACATCACAAGATTGAACCCAAAGCTAAGCACTTCTCGCTTTGCAAGAAAGATCAATCTAGTAGGCCAAACTAAACCAATATTTCGAAGAAACATGCAAAGATATCAAATCATGCATATAAGAATTCAGAGAAGAACCAAATAATATTAATAGATAATCAAGTTCATAAACCCACAATTCATCGAATCTCGGCAAACACACCGCAAAAGAGTATTACATCGAATAGATCTCCAAGAACACCGAGGACAACTTTGTATTGAAGATCAAACAGAGAGAAGAAGCCATCGAGCTAATAACTATGGACCCGAAGGTCTGTTGTAAACTACTCATGCCTCATCGGAGAGGCTATGGCGTTGATGTAGAAGCCCTCCGTGATCCATTCCCCCTCCGGCAGATCGCCGGAAAAGGCCCCAAGATGGGATCTCACGTGTACAGAAGGTTGCGGCGGTGGAAAAGTGGTGTTGTGGCTCCCCCTGGTGTTTTTAGGGTATAAGAGTATATATAGGTGAAAGAAGTACGTCGGTGGAGCTCCGTGGGGCCCACGAGGGTGGGGGGCGTGCCTACCCCCTGGGTGCGCCATCCTGCCCCGTGGCCGCCTCACGGAGTTCCAGACTTCCACTCCAAGTCTCCTGGTTTGCTTTCGGTCCAAGAAAGGTCATCATGAAGGTTTCATTCCGTTTGGTATTCCTTTTCTGCGAAACACTGAAATAGGCAAAGAAAACATAAACTGGCACTATGCCTCTGGTTAATAGGTTAGTCCCAAAAATAATATAAAAGAGCATATTAAAGCCCATTAAACATCCAAAATAGATAATATAATAGCACAGAACAATCAAAAATTATAGATACGTTGGAGACATATCAAGCATCCCCAAGCTTAATTCCTGCTCGTCCTCGAGTAGGTAAATGATAAAAACAGAATTTTTGATGTGGAATGCTACCTAACATATTTATCAATGTAATTTTCTATATTGTGGCATGAATGTTCAGATCTGAAATATTAAAGACAAAAGTTTAATATTGACATAAAATAATAATACTTCAAGCATACTAACAAAGTAATTATGTCCTCTCAAAATAACATGGCCAAAGAAAGTTCATCCCTACAAAATCATATAGTTTGGTTATGCTCCATCTTCGTCACACAAAATATTCAAATCTGCACAACCCTGATGACAAGCCAAGCAATTGTTTCATACTTTAGTAATCTCAAACCTTTTCAAGTTTCATGCAATATATGAGCATGAGCCATGGACATAACACTATAGGTGGAATAGAGTGGTGGTTGTGGAGAAGACAAAAAGGAGGAAAATGGTCTCACATTAACTAGGTGTATCAATGGTCTATGGAGATGCCCATCAGTAGATGTCAATGTGAAAGAGTAGGGATTTCCATGCAACGGATGCACTAGAGCTATAAATGTTTGAAAGCTCAACAAAAGAAACTAAGTGGGTGTGCATCCAACTTGCTTGCTCACGAAGACCTAGGGCATTTGAGGAAGCCCATCGTTGGAATATACAAGCCAAGTTCTATAATGAAAATCTCCCACTAGTATATGAAAGTGACAAAATAAGAGACTCTCTATCATGAAGATCATGGTGCTACTTTGAAGCAAAAGTGTGGAAAAGGGATAGTAACATTGTCCCTTCTATATTTTTCTCTCATTTTTTTTGGCCTTCCTTTTTTGGCGTCTCTCTCTCTTTTTATTTGCTCACATGGGACAATGCCTAATAATGATGATCATCACACTTCTATTTATTTACAACTCGAAGATTACAACTCGATACTTAGAACAAAAATATGACTCTATATGCGTGCCTCCTGTGGTGTACCAGGATGTGCAATGAATCAAGAGTGACATGTATGAAAACATTATGAATGGTGGCTTTGCCACAAATACGATGTCAACTAAATGATCATGCAAGGCAATATGACAATGATGGAGCGTGTCATAATAAACGGAACGGTGGATAGTTGCATGGCAATATATCTCGGAATGGCTATGGAAATGCCATAATAGGTAGGTATGGTGGTTGTTTTGAGGTAGGTAAATGGTGGGTTTATGGTACCGGCGAAAGTTGCACGGTACTAGAGAGGCTAGCAATGGTGGAAGGGTGAGAGTGCGTATAATCCATGGACTCAACATTAGTCATAAAGAACTCACATACTTATTGCAAAAATCTACAAGTCATCAAAAACCAAGCACTATGCTCATGCTCCTAGGGGGATAGATTGGTAGGAAAAGACCATCGCTCGTCCCCGACCGCCACTCATAAGGAAGACAATCGAAGAAACACCTCATGCTTCAAAATTGTTAAACAACGGTTACCATACGTCCATGCTACAGGACTTGCAAACCTCAACACAAGTATTTATCAAATTCATAATTACTCAACCAGCATGACTCTAATATCACCATCCTCATGTCTCAAAACAATCATCAAGGATCAAACTTCTCCTACTATTCAACGCACTTTATATGAAGTTTTTACTATACCCATCTTGGATGCCCATTATATTAGGACTAATTTTATAACCAAAGCAAATTACCATGATGTTCTAAAAGACTCTCAAAACAATATAAGTGAAGCATTAGAGATCAATAATTTCTATCAAATAAACCACCATCGTGCTCTAAAAATATATAAGTGAAGCACTAGAGCAAAATTGTATAACTGAAAAGATATAAGTGAAGCACATAGAGTATTCTAATAAATTCCGATTCATGCATGTCTATCCCAAAGGGTGTGTACAACAAGGATGATTATGGTAAACTAAAAAGCAAAGACTCAAATCATACAAGACGCTTTGTCGGTGTCAAAACCGACGGATCTTGGGTAGGGGGTCCCGAACTGTGCGTCTAAGGCGGATGGTAACAGGAGGCAGGGGACACGATGTTTTACCCAGGTTCGGGCCCTCTTGATGGAGGTAAAACCCTACGTCCTGCTTGATTTATTCTTGATGATATGGGTATTACAAGAGTTGATCTACCATGAGATCGGAGAGGCTAAACCCTACAAGCTAGCCTATGGTATGATTGTATGTTATTGTGTCCTACGGACTAAAACCCTCCGGTTTATATAGACACTGGAGGGGGCTAGGGTTACACAAGGTCGGTTACAAAGGAGGAGATATACATATCCGTATTGGCTAGCTTGCCTTCCACGCCAAGTAGAGTCCCATCCGGACACGAGACGAAGTCTTCAATCTTGTATCTTTATAGTCCAACAGTCCGGCCAAAGGATATAATCCGGCTGTCCGGATACCCCCTAATCCTGGACTCCCTCAGTAGCCCCCGAACCAGGCTTCAATGACGATGAGTCCGGCGCGCAATATTGTCTTCGGCATTGCAAGGCGGGTTCTTCTCCATCTTTCGAACGTTTGTAAAGCAGTGTCCGGTCCAATGAATGTTTGGACCTCTTGGCTTCTGTTCCCAGTAAGGGCTTTCCCCCACGCGTCGAATGAATACGAGGCGCCAGGGCGTTTTTACATTCGCCCCCTAGCCAGATAAATGAATTGTCTATTAAAGGGATGGGGATCCTTAGATCCGATCCATACCATCCTCCCCCAGCGAGAGTCCATCAGAGCGCGTTCCGGAAAGATCCATTCCAGCATGGCCGACCTCCGCAGCTCCTCCTCCCGCCCCCGAAGCCCTAAGCCCGGTGATTGGGAGAGGTGTTCAGTCCCATACAGTCGTTTAGTCGAACTGCAGACTAAGGGATTTCTCCCTCCGGCATACATGGTGCCCGTTCGAGCCGGGCTTGCCACCTATAATGGCGGGGAGCAAGCGGAGAGCTTTCCCTATCCCTCTATGGGGGAACGGGTCTGCCTTGTCCCCTATCTATTAAGGGGACTCGGATTTCTAATTCATCCATTCCTCCGCGGGCTCCTGGAGTTCTACGGCCTCCAATTACACAACTTCACCCCCGCCTCCATCCTACATATCGCCGGCTATGTGGCTCTCTGCGAGTTGTTCTTGGGCTGCGAGGCTCACTTCAAGCTGTGGAAAAGGCTTTTTTGCCTTGTCCCTCGCACATAGAGGGGGTCACTTTATCAAGTGGGTAGAGCCGAAATATGGCGCATCACCGATACCGGATACTTATCCGGTACTCCGAATAAGTTGCCCGAAGACTGGCCTTCAGAATGGTTTTATATGGAGGACGTTCCCCTTCCGGACCCTGTTCGGCAGGGTCTTCCTGAGTTCAATAATGCTCCTCCGAAGAAATGCCGAAGTTGGCGCCCACGGAGCCCCCAGGTGGAAGACAACAGAGAAGTCCTCTATCTGATGAACCGGATCAAAGCTCTGGCTCAATCAGGATTGACAATAGTCGAAGTTATGTCGATTTGCATAATGCGGGGAGTGCAACCACTTCAATATCGTGGGCACCCCTTGTGGTGTTATAACGGGGCGTATGACGCCACCCACTGCGGGCGTAAGGGTCCGGACAATGCCGCCGCTTTAGCGAAAATTCTGTACGAATTGTTCAAGGGTGAGGAAGAGGAGTTCACCCGCATCAAGCCACATGATGGATTCTCCATGTACAATCCTCCAAGCTGGGTAAGTTATATCTCCCTGCTCCCATTTTTCCCGCATTCTTTGTCGTAAGTATTCACCTTGCCACTTTGCGGCAGGAACTGCGAAAAGCCATAAAGGAGGTCAGCAGCCCTTCTCCACAACCAGAGGACCCTGACCGGGCCCTAGACTCCAGACTCGAAGAAGATTCGGTTATATCCGTGGAGCTGATAGACCGGCAGTTCTATCAGTTAAGCTGTGACGATGCCATGGTGGCCATTATGGCCGACTATCCTAGACTGCTCCCTGCATCGCACGTAAGAAAAACCAAAAATCCCAACTCCAAAACTAGGATCCCCTTTTAGACACTTCACCCACCATATACATGTGACATTTTACAAGGAAGGCATTCGGGACGCCCTGCCGAACTCGCGGCAATGCGCCAACAGGAGGCACCGAGGTAGGGTAGGCCAAAAAGGAAGGCGGTCAGGACAAAGACGCCAGCACAAAGGTATAACAAACCTCGCTCCGTGTTTGTCGTCTTTCTCGAAATATAATGATGCCCGTGTTTCTTTAACAGAAAAAACGCTCGCCGGAATATGTCCGGCGATGTTACTAACCATGCTTCCACTAGCCAGGCGCCAGGACCGGACATAAAGGCGGAAGCCGATATGGGGCGGGCGCTGGATAATCCCCCTACAGAGGATGCATATAGATTATCCACTACAAACTCAGAGGTGGAAAGCGCCATGAATCATAGGCGCCGTCGGGCCATACTCCGTGACGCTTGTTTCTCACCAGAGGCATTTGATGCCTTCAATTCTGGAGAGGCATACCTCCGAGCTGCTCAAGATGGTTTAGCCAGAGCCATAGATCATTATGTAAAGGATGTACGGGTAAGTAAATCTGACGATTTATATGTATCAGTAGCCCCTGAGACTTGACGCAATTAGCAGAACTGATTTAAGGATCATCTTTATTGTGCAGGTTCTTACAGAGAAGAATACTAGGTTGTCACAGGAGCTAGAGGAATGCAAGACCCAACCGCGGGCTGCTGTGGCCGCATTGCAGGAACCGAAAAAGTCCCCTGCTGGTAACATTTACTTTAAAGAATGATGGTTACCATATAATGTGCGGCATGGCTGCAGATCTAACAACAAATGTTGCAGATGAATCCGGAGAAAATCTGAAGGACCAGCATGTTATGCGACAGCTAGAGGCTGGCAAACGCGTGCTGACTGAGGTTAGGCAGGAGAAAAACAATCTCCAAGAAGCCAATATTAAGCTGAGCGTGGAACTAAAAGACGTTCGGGGCCAGCTTGCAGACTCCGAGAAGGAGAATAAGCGGCTTCGACACGGCATTTTCAGTAAGTGCTTGAACGAATCCTTTTAAAGGAGTTCGGCGAAGAAGCCAACTAATAGCGTTATGTTTGTAGGTATGCTGACGGGTCGTCTCGCGGAGGAAATGCCTGGGTCTGCGGGTGACCTTCTATCCGAGCTGTCACATCTGCACGAACAAGTTTGGCAGGTGATGCAGGGTGTTGCCCAGGCCTTGTGGCCGTCCGTCTCCCTGCCAGAGGGCGTTGCAGAGCTTGTGGAGAAGCTCAAGGGAGCACGGCGGTGCTTCCGATTATGGAAGATATCAGCCTGCCGACAGGGTGCTAGAGAAGCTTGGGCCATGGTGAAGACGCGGTATACCAAGGCAGACCCAAATCACATGGCCGAGGTCGGACCTATGGGGCCCGACGGAAAAGAGATCCCCGTTAGCTTAGTTTATGGGCAAGTAGAATTAGCCGCAAAGTATTCCCAACAAGATTGTAAGCTAGACCGCCTGTTGGATGGTATAGAAGAGGAATTTAGTCAGTCTGCATGACTATGTAATGAAAGTGACATGTATAATGCCTTCTAGCCGGATTGTAGATCATTTGTCTTGGCGGAACTTTTCGCTTCAACCTCGGGACCCGATAGTCCGGAGTGTATCCGAATACCCGCACAGTTATATAAGAACCGGGGCATGCGAGGAGACCAGGCGTAGGGGTCATAACTACTTGAACAGACAAGTGCCCAACTAGTTATGTGATATTACATGGGTAGTAAGAAACATCTTCCAGGGAGAATAGTTCCGTTAAGGGTTCCTTTCCCTGGGTAAGCATGCCCTAAAGTGCACGTCCGGACTGCGATAGGAAACGCAGGAAAAACATCTAGGGGCAGGTATAGAAAATAACTAAAAATCATCTTTTGTTCACCGACCGAATATTCCCTTAAGAACGCTAGCTTTCGACTTCACCCAGTCTGAGGTACACATCCGGCTGACCCGGCAGTAACAATCGCAGAGGTGCTCCCATTATGCCCTAGCCAAATTAACGGGAACGTAGGGCATAAATACAAGAGCCAGGCAACCCAGCTTGGCCAAAACTTAAGTCATATCGATGCATATAGTGGCAAAAAAGGTACATGTGGAAGCATAACACATGTGCAGGGCACGAGGCCCAAATAAATAATTAAGCTTCTGTGAAAGAAGCCCCCAGGTATGATGAGCGCGGCTGGCGCATCTATAATGTGCAAGCAAGGCACAAGTTGGCCCTTGAAGGCCTAGAGAAAGAATGAAAGAAAGGAAGAAAGAAAAACAAGACAGATAATGTATATGCAAAAAATGGACAAAGGGAGGGGACAAACATAGAGTCCGGTGCTAGGCATAGAATCTTCGGAGCCTGGCCGCGTTCCATGGGTTCGGCTCGAGTCGACTAGTCGATGCATCCCGCAGTCGGTACGCTCCACCGGTCAGAACTTGGTCAATAATGAAGGGACCTTCCCATTTGGGCTCGAGCTTGTTATTTTTATTATCCGGCAGGCATAGAACTAGTTCGCCAACGTTATAAGTTTTGGCCCGTACTTCTCCGCTTTGGTATCTGCGAGCCTGTTGCTGATAAAATGTGGAACGGGCTTTGGCTACGTCGCGCTCCTCCTCCAGGGTGTCCAGACTGTCCTGCCGATCGAGCTCGGCTTCTCTTTCTTCGTACATGCGCACTCGAGGTGAGTCATGAATTATGTCACAGGGCAAGACTGCCTCTGCGCCGTACACCATAAAGAAGGGTGTATATCCGGTACTACGATTCGGCGTGGTCCGCAGCCCCCAGAGTACGGAGTCGAGCTCCTCTACCCAGTGCATGTTAGACTCCGTTAAGGAACGCACTAATCTGGGTTTAATGCCGCTCATTATAAGACTGTTTGCTCGCTTGACTTGACCGTTGGTTTGTGGGTGATAGATTGAAGCATAATCGAGCTTAATGCCCATTTTGCTGCACCAGAGATGATGCTATGGGGGATGCCATAACGGTGTACGACCCCAGATATGAAGTCTATCACTGGTCCAGATTCGGCTGTTTTAACAGGTTTGGCCTCTATCCATTTGGTGAATTTATCCACCATGACCAGTAAGTATTTTTTCTTGTGGGTTCCCCCTTTAAGGGGTCCAACCATGTCAAGCCCCCAGACCGCAAAGGGCCACGTAATGGGGATTGTTTGGAGGGTGGTGGGTGGCATGTGGCTTTGATTTGCAAAGAGCTGGCAACCGGCGCAACGTTGGACTAAGTCCTGTGCATCTGCCCGGGCCGTTGGCCAATAGAATCCTATATGGAAGGCCTTGCTTACAAGAGCCCGGGCTGCGGCATGGTGACCGCCGAGTCCGGTGTGGATTTCTGCCAAAAGGTTCCGCCCTTCCTCTTCGGAGATGCACCTTTGAAGGACTCCGGTAGTGCTTTTTTTATACAATTCTCCCTCGTGGACCCTGTAGGCCTTAGATCGCCGCACTATGCAGCGTGCCTCATTTTGGTCCTCCGGAAGTTCCTGCCTAGTTAGTAGGCCAGGAGTGGTTCTGTCCACGGGGTGATAATGGCCATTATTACGTGGGCTGAAGGTGTTATTTCAGTGGCGGAGCCTCCGATTGTGTCAGAGTATTCGGTATCGGGCATTTTGGCCGGGTCCGGACTATTGTTACCAGTGTCCCCTTCCCATACTATGGATGGCTTGAACAGTCTTTCCAGAAATATGTTGGGGGGGGGGACGACGTCGCATTTTGGGCCGATGCGGGCGAGGATATCCGCCGCTTGATTGTTTTCCCGAGCCACATGGTGAAATTCGAGTCCCTCGAACCGAGCTGACATTTTTAGGATGGCATTTCGGTAGGCCGCCATTTTCGGATCCTTGGCGTCAAAGTCTCCATTTATTTGGGATATTGCAAGGTTTGAATCCCCACGCACCTCCAGGCGTTGAATGCCCATGGAGACCGCCATCCGAAGACCATGCAACAGAGCTTCGTATTCGGCTGCGTTCTTGGAGTCTGTATACAATATTTGCAGTACGTACTGAACGGTATCTCCGGTTGGGGACGTCAGGACGACGCCAACCCCTAGACCAGCCAACATTTTAGAACTGTCGAAGTGCATGATCCAATTGGAGTATGCGCCGTACTCTTTAGGGAGTTCGGCCTCCGTCCATTCGGCGACAAAGTCGACCAATACTTGCGACTTAATGGCCTGTCAAGGTTTGTATGTTATGTCGAACAGGAGGAGCTCAATGGCCCATTTAGCACTCCGGCCCGTAGCGTCGCGGTTGTTTATAATATCATTAAGTGGCACTTCCGAGGCTACTGTAATCGAACACTCTTGAAAGTAGTGTCGCAGCTTCCGGGATGCCATGAATACCGCATAGGCTATCTTTTGATAATGTGGGTACCGTGATTTGCATGGAGTGAGGACAGTTGATACATAGTATACAGGCTTTTGAAGAGGGAATTTATGTCCGGCAGCTTCTCGCTCGACGACGAGCACTGCGCTTACAACTTGATGAGTTGCCGCAATGTACAACAACATTGGTTCGCCGATGTTTGGCGTGGCCAGGATCGGGTTGGTTGCCAATATGGCCTTTATTTCTTCCAATCCGGCTGTGGCAGTGTCCGTCCACTCAAAGTGTTCGGTGCGCCGAAGGAGGCGATAAAGGGGTAAAGCCTTTTCTTCTAAGCGGGAGATAAAGCGGCTTAGAGCCGCCACGCATCCAGTTAACTTTTGGATTTGTTTGTGGTCTGTTGGGGTAGCCAACTGTGACAAAGCTTGGATTTTGGCCGGATTAGCTTCAATACCTCTACTGGAGACAATGAAACCCATGAGCTTTCCGGCTGGTACGCTGAAAACGCATTTTTCCGGATTGAGCTTGATGTCGTATGTTCGGAGGTTGTCGAATGTGAGCCTCAAGTCATCTACCAAAGAGTCGACGTGCTTGGTTTTGACGACCACATCATCTACGTATGCCTCTACTGTTTTGCTGATTTTTTTTCCAGACATGTCTGAATCATGCGCTGATATGTTGCGCCCGCGTTTTTGAGCCCAAAAGGCATTGTGTTGAAACAGAAGGGACCGTATGGTGTGATGAATGCTGTTGCGGCTTGGTCGGACTCCGCCATCTTGATTTGGTGGTAACCGGAGTATGCGTCGAGGAAACACAATGA
>NC_041386.1:221677065-221685912 GCF_002162155.2 Triticum dicoccoides | reverse complement strand
GATCCTTTGGGCAAGCTTTATTGAGGTCCTTGAAATCGACACAAAGGCGCCAAGATTTATCCTTCTTTGGTACCATCACCAAGTTTGCTAGCCAGTCCGGGTGTTTTATTTCTCTAATGAATTCGGCCTCCAATAACTTGGCTAGTTCCTCTCCCATGGCTTGTCTCTTAGGTTCAGAGAAATGCTGAAGAGCCTGCTTGACCGGCTTGAATCCCTTTAGAATATTGAGGCTATGCTCGGCCAGCCTGCATGGGATTCCTGGCATGTCTGAAGGGTGCCAGGCAAAAATGTCCCAGTTCTCGCGTAGGAACTCTCGTAGTGCGGCATCTATGTCAGGGTTTAATTGTGCCCCGATGGAAGCTGTTTTTGTAGGGTCCGTTGGATGGACTTGGAATTTGACTATTTCATCCGCCGGTTTAAAGGAGGTGGACTTGGATCTCTTATCGAGTATCACATCGTCCCTGTTCACCATGGAGCGCCGCGCAGTCAGTTCCTTAGCCGCTAGGGCTTCGGATAAGGCCTCGAGGGCAGTGCGGCTGTCTTGTTTTCGGCGCGGAGTGCTGTGTCCGGATCACTAGCAAGAGTGATAATTCCGTTGGACCCGGGAATTTTGAGCTTCATGTACCCGTAATGGGGTATGGCTTGGAAGATTGTGAACGCCTCCCATCCTAACAGGGCATGGTAACCGCTACTGAACGGGGCCACTTGGAACGTAATCTCTTCGGACCTATAATTCTTCGGTGTGCCGAACACCACATCTAGTGTGATTTTGCCTGTACAACGCGCTTCCTAACTGGGGATTATTCCTCTAAAGGTTGTGCTGCTTCGCTCGATGCGGTTCTAGTCTATTTCCATCTTTTGAAGGGTTTCCTCATAGATGAGGTTTAATCCGCTGCCGCCGTCCATGAGTACCTTGGTGAGTCGAAAGCCATCCACAATTGGACTGAGGACCAGTGCGGCTGGTGCTCGGGCTGTTCGGAATTTAGGTTCATCACTAGCATTGAAGGTAATAGCCGTGTCACTCCATGGATTTATTGCTGCTACGTGGCAGATTTCGGCCATGCTGCGGAGTGTTCGCTTGCGCCTATTATTTGACGCAAATGTCTCAAAGACTATTAACACCGTATTGTTATCCACGGGATGGTGCTCTGTGGCATTTGGGATAAGAAGATCCTCACCACTTTGGCCACATGCCGGAGTATCCAACATGCTCTAAGGCTGTGCGTTGGTATTGTATCCGCTGTACTATGAATTTTGCAGGGTCCATTGAGCCATCCCTCCAGTACGGTTCCATGCCCTATAGAGGGTTTTTGCTTTTTAGTAGTTGACCCGGGTGTCTTTTGATAGTGCACCCTTTTATTTTGGACTGGGTTCGTATTTAGGACCGGATTATCCCAAAAGTTTGTTTCGGTTTTCCAGGCACTTTCCATCGCACAGTACTTTCGTACTATGGACGCCAAGTCAGTGAAGCGTGATATCCCATGGCGATTTATGGCGTTAAGGATTCCCTTGTCCGTGCAATTATTGCAGAAAAATAAGATTGTGTCTTCCTTGCAACAGTCCTTAACCTTGTGCATCGCAAGGAGGAATCTGGCCCAATAGTGATGTACTGTTTCCTGGGGCTCTTTCCTGATGTGGGAAAGATCGCTTATGTTTGGGTGGGTGGGTGTAATTGAATTCGAACCCTTACCCAATCTGGGATCCAGGGGCCGAGGAATTTCCAATTTTGGAAATTCTAGTTCCGGGGTGTTGCCCGATAATCCTGGCCTGCTGCCTGACTCTAAGTTCAGGGATTGGGTGCTGTCCTCCCGCTAACGGGTATCCGGCTCGGAGAGCTCAGGAATCCGGACATAGTTGGTCCTCAATATGGAGGAGAGGTTGCCACATTGTTCCTCCACCACTTCAATATGATGGGTGACCGGCAGAGAGTTAATCTCCCTTTGATCGGGTTTAAGCCCAATCTGATCATAGTCCGTAGCGACTCCCAGGGCGGCGATGCGATCCAAGAGCTCGTTTAGGGAGACGAGCTCCACCGGATCCATCTGTTCAGCGAGTGCCGATTTAATGTGGAGGTGGTTTTCGATGACCCGAGAAGTCATCATCGGCGCGGCGGCCGAACAGGCGGTCATGATGAAACTGCCTAGCCGGAGAGTTTGGCCGACAGCCAAAGCTCCCCCAACAGTAGTACCGTCTTTAAAGACGAGACAAGACATCCTTCCTTCTGGCGACGTCACAGAGGAACTCTCAATGAAAGCACCAATGTCGGTGTCAAAACCGGCGGATCTCGGGTAGGGGGTCCCGAACTGTGCGTCTAAGGTAGATGGTAACAGGAGGCAGGGGACACGATGTTTTACCCAGATTCGGGCCCTCTTGATGGAGGTAAAACCCTACGTCCTGCTTGATTTATTCTTGATGATATGGGTATTACAAGAGTTGATCTACCATGAGATCGGAGAGGCTAAACCCTAGAAGCTAGCCTATGGTATGATTGTATGTTATTGTGTCCTATGGACTAAAACCCTCCAGTTTATATAGACACCGGAGGGGGCTAGAGTTACACAAGGTCGGTTACAAAGGAGGAGATATACATATCCGTATTGCCTAGCTTGCTTTCCACGCCAAGTAGAGTCCCATCCGGACACGAGCGAAGTCTTCAATCTTGTATCTTCATAGTCCAACAGTCCGGCCAAAGGATATAATCCGGCTGTCCGGATACCCCCTAATCCTGGACTCCCTCATGCTCCAAGCAAAACACATATCATGTGGTGAATAAAATTATAGCCTCAAGTGAAGTTACCGATAGACGAAGACGAAAGAGGGGATGCCTTCCGGGACATCCCAAAGCTTAGGCTTTTGTTTGTGCTTTAATTTTACCTTGGGGTTCCTTGGGCATCCCCAAGCTTAGGCTCTTGCCACTCATTGTTCCAAAATCCATCAAATATTTACCCAAAAACTTGAAAACTTCACAACACAAAACTCAACGGAAAATCTCGTGAGCTTCGTTAGTATAAGAAAATAAACCACCACTTTAAGGTACTGTAATTAACTCATTCTTTATTTATATAGGTGTTAAACCTACTGTATTCCAACTTCTCTATGGTTCATAGCCCCCGATACTAGCCATAGATGCATCAAAATAAGCAAACAACACGTGAAAAATAGAATCTGTCAAAAACAGAACAGTCTGTAGCAATCTGTAGGTTTCGAATACTTATGTTACTCCAAAAATTCGGAAAAATTAGGAAGACCAGGGGATTTTTTTATATTGAGCTACTGCAGTTGGAATTGGTATTTTTTCGCTCTCTGGTAAAAAATGAAAAATATTTTCGTGAGCACATACTTTCTGTTTTTATCAGCAAGATCAAACAACAGTCACCCTAGAAGATCCTAAAGGCTTTACTTGGCACAAACACTAAATTAAACATAAAACACAATCATAACAGAGGCTAGATGAATTATTTATTACTAAACATGAACAAAAATTAAAGAACAAAAATGAACTTGGGTTGCCTCCCAACAAGTGCTATTCTTTAAAGCCATTAAGCTAGGCATCTATAATTTTAATGATGCTCACATGAAAGATAGCAATTGAAACACGAAGAGAGCATCATGAAGCATATGAAAATCACATCTAAGTCTAACATACTTCCTATGCATAGGTATTATATAAGCAAACAAATTATCAAGACAATTAAAAACTAGCATATGCAAGGAAGGAGAAAGAAACAATAGCAATCTCAACATAACGAGAGGTAGTTTAGTGACACAAAAATTTCTACAACCATATTTTCCTCTCTCATAATAATTACATGTAGGATCATAAGCAAATTCAACAATATAGCTATCAGAAAACATATTCTTAACACGATCCACATGTATGCAAAGTTGACACTCTTCCAAAATAGTGGGATTAACATTAACTAAAGTCATGACCTCTCCAAACCCATTTTTTATCAAAAACTTCATAATATTGAACATTCTCCAAATATGTGGGATCTAAAGTTGACACTCTTCCAAACCCACTTTCAATATTATTGCAAACATTATTATCAATCTCATATTCATCATGGGGCTTAAATAAATTTTCAAGATCATAAGAAGAATTACCCCAATCACGATCATTGCAACACATAGTAGTCATAACAAAACTAGCATCCCCAAGATTGAGGTTTTGCATATCATTAAAACAATTGACATTCAGAGAATTTATCATAACATCATTGCAATCATGCTTTTCATTGAAGGGGCTATCGTGAATCACTATAATTTTCTTCTTTCAACGCTTCATCAAAGTTTTTAGATTCACGAATTTCGAGTAAAACCTCATAAAGATAATCTAGTTCACTCAACTAACTAGCAATTGGTTCATCATAATTGGATCTTTTAAAAATATTAGCAAGTGGATGAGGATCCATATCAATAGATTTTTAGCAAGCGAGGATGCAAGCAAATAGAAGGCACATGGTAATACGAGCAAACAGAAGGACAAACGGAACAAGGGCAAAGAAAAGGCAAAGGTTTTCGAAAATCATTTTAGAAGTGGGGGAGAGATAAACGAGAGGCGAATGGCAAATAATGTAATGCGAGGGAGAAGAGTTTATGATGGGTACTTGGTATGTCTTGACTTGGCGTAGATCTCCCTGGCAACGGCGCCAGAAATCCTTCTTGCTACCTATTGAGCATGCGTTGGTTTTCCCTTGAAAAGGAAAGGGTGATGCAGCAAAGTAGCGTAAGTATTTCCCTCTGTTTATGAGAACCAAGGTATCAATCCAGTAGGAGACAACACACAAGTCACCTAGTACCTGCACAAACAATCAAGAACCTCGCAACCAACGCGATAAAAGGGGTTGTCAATCCCTTCACGGTCACTTGAAAAAGTGAGATCTGATAGAGATAGTAAGATACATATTTTTGGTATTTTGTTGTATAGATTGGAAAGTAAAGATTGCAAAATAGTAAAAAAGATGCGATAATAAAAGAGATGCAATATAATAAGAAAGAGACCCGGGTTTCACTAGTGGCTTCTCTCATGATAGCTTGTATTACGATGGGTGAACAAATTACTGCTGAGCAATTGATAGAAAAGTGCATAGTTATGAAGATATTTAAGGCAATGATCATGAATATAGGCATCACGTCAGTGTCAAGTAGATCGAAACGATTCTGCATCTACTACTATTACTCCACACATCAATCGCTATCCAGCATGCATCTAGAGTATTAAGTTCATAAGAATAGAGTGACACATTAAGCAAGATGACATGATGTAGAGGGATAAACTCAAGCAATATGACACAAACCCCATCTTTTTATCCTCGATGGAAACAATACAATACGTGCCTTGCTGCCCCTACTGTCACTGGCAAAGGACACCGCAAGATTGAACCCAAAGCTAAGCACTTCTCGCTTTGCAAGAAAGATCAATATAGTAGGCCAAACTAAATCAATAATTCTAAGAGACTTGCAAAGATATCAAATCATGCATATAAGAATTCAGAGAAGAACCAAATAATATTCATAGATAATAAAGTTCATAAACCCACAATTCATAGGATCTTGGTAAACACACCGCAAAAGAGTAATACATCGAATAGATCTCCAAGAACATCGAGGAGAAGTTCGTATTAAAGATCAAAGAGAGAGAAGAAGTCATCTAGCTAATAACTATGAACCCGAAGGTCTATGGTAAAGTGCTCACGCTTCATCGAAGAGGCTATGGTGTTGATGTAGAAGCCCTCCATGATTGATTCCCCCTCCGGTAGATAGCTGGAAAAGGCCCCAAGATGGGATCTCACGGGTACAGAAGGTTGTGGCAGTGGAAAAGTGGTTTTGTGGCTCCCCCTGGTGTTTCTAAGGTATAAGAGTATATATAGATGAAAGAAGTACGCCGGTGGAGCTCCGTGGGGCCCACAAGGGTGGGGGGGCGTGCCTACCCCCCTGGGCACGCCTTCCTGCCTCGTGGCCGCCTCACGGAGTTCCAAACTTTCACTCCAAGTCTCCTGGTTTGTTTTCGGTCCAAGAAAGATCATCATGAAGGTTTCATTCCGTTTGGATTCCATTTGGTATTCCTTTTCTGCGAAACACTGAAATAAGCAAAAAAACAGAAACTGGCACTGGGCCTCCGGTTAATAGGTTAGTCCCCAAAATAATATAAAAGATCATATTAAAGCCCATTAAATATCCAAAACAAATAATATAATAGCATGGAACAATCAAAAATTATAGATATATTGGAGACGTATCAGAAGACAACGTAATGAGTTATGGTTGTGTATATTTGCATAGAAGTTATATTGTCATGGATCCTCCAACATGTGGTGTTTGCTTAGGATCTTTTGCTAGCCAAAAATTCGTACTAAGTAGAGATACTACTTGTGCATCCAAAAACTCTTAAACACAGTTTCTTGCCATGGGTGTCCACCATACCTACCTATAGAATGAATAAGATCCTTCAAATAAGTTGTCATCGATGCATAAAGCAATAAAAATTGCTCCTAAATATGTTTGATCTTTTATTTTAAGGGAAAATTGAGCATTGTACGAACTTGTGATGGCAAAGTAATAAAAGTGACAGACTGTATAATAAAGTTGCTATCATAAGGGGCAATATAACATGTTGTTCCTTTGCATTAAGAGCTTGGGCATCCAAATAAAAAACGCATGACAACCTCTGCTTCCCTCTGCGAAGGGCCTATCTTTTACTTTTCAGTATTTACTTTTATGCAAAGAGTCAATATTATGAATTCTCATTTCAACCTCAACTATTCTCTAGTTCGCAAGCATCATGTGGTGGGGAAAGATCTAGGCACATATGACCAGTCAAATATATTTGATCATGAATTATTATTGTTGACAATTATCTCTATGATAAATGACTTGGGAGGCAAAATATTAAGCCCCTATCTTTCTCTATGTTCGATGGATGCCATTTGTTCTATGAATATGCATTGAGTAATAGCAATCATGGAAGCCTATTTGATGATTGAGTATATGGAGCTCTTACTTAGACTCTGTTGAATAAGTTGAATTGCAATTGTTTGGTGACTAAGAATATAGGTTGTTGAATTTCAAGAGATTCATTGTTTGAACCTTAATGTGTCAATTGGTTGCTACTTTATCATGATGAGTTTTATGAGAAAGAGTTGCTGTTATGATGCTAGGAAAAGTGATTGAAATTATCATTGATCAAATTGATGCACTTTGCTAGCATTCACACTTCATAAATTATTTCTTTTATCATTTACCTACTCGAGAACGAGTAGGAATTAAGCTTGGGGATGCCGATATGTCTCCAATGTATCTATAATTTATGAAGTATTCATGCAGTTATATTATCATTCTTGGATGTTTTACAGTCATTTTATAGCAACTTTATATCATTTTTTGGGACTAACCTATTGATATAGTGCCCAGTGCCAGTTGCTATTTTTTTGCTTTTTTACATCGCATAAATTCAATACCAAACAGAGTACTAACACAGCGAAACTTTTTGGAGATTTTTTATGGACCAGAAGACAGAACTTGGGCCGGGGAAGTACCAGAGGGGTGCCCCAAGGGGGGCACAACCCACCTCGGTGGCCTCCTGCACTGCCTCTTAGCCCTATAATTTCCCAAATATTCCAAAAACCCTAGGAGAGTCGCTAGGTCATAAGTTCCACCATCGCAAGCCTCTGTAGCCGCGGAAAACCAATCTAGACCCTGTTGCGGCACCCTCCGAAGATGAAATCATCACCGGTGGCCATCTTCGTAATCCTCCCGACCACCATGATGAGGAGGGAGTAGTCCTCCCTCGGGGCTAAGGGTTTGTACCAGTAGCTATGTGTTTAATCTCTCTCTCTCTCTCTCTCTCTCGCTCGCTCGCTCTCCATCGGGTTCTTGAGATGGCACGATCTTGATGTATCACGGGCTTTGTTAATATAGTTGGATCATATGGTGTTTCCCCCTCTCTATCTAGTTGTGATGAATTGACTTTTCCCTTTGAGATTTCGTTCTTATCGGATTGAATACTTTTATGGATTTGAGAACACTTGACGTATGTCTCGCTATGTGTACCCATGGTTTCAATGGGGTATCATATTGATTCACTTGATGTGTGTTTTGGCACACAACCCGCGGATTCCCGAGGTGACATTGAGGTAATCTATGCATAGGGGTTGATGCACATTCTCATATTTGTTTCTCTGGTAGAAATCTTGGGGAACTCTTTGAGGTTCTTTGTGTTGGATTGAGTATATGAATCTGAAATTATTTGATGCATATCATATAATCAACTCACGGGTACTCGCGGTGACATTGGAGTATCTAGGTGACATTAGAGTTGGTTGATGTGTATCATACGGTGTTATTTTAGTACGAACTCTTGTTTAGATCGATCGTACGAACTCTAGGATAGATTGATCTGAAAGAATTGCTTTGAGGTGGTTTCGTACCCTACAAACAATTTCTTCTTATGTTCTTCGCTAGATAGGAACTTTGGAGTGATTCTTCATCGCACGTTGAGGGATGGTTATATGATCCAATTATATTATCACTATTGACATATTGCACTAGCAAAAGTACTATAACGTCCGGATAATTAGGCTACAGTAAAACTCTCTTAATGATGCCATGTCATCTTTGATTACTGTTGCTAAACTTTCGTTAGTTCAAACCGATTCAAAAATCAATTCAAAAAAATGGCAAACAACAAAAGTTTTCAAAAATTAAAACAAAAATGTTCCGGCAGTGCCATAAATCGTATATTTAATTATGGTGTAATAAACACATTTTTATATAGTGCCAAAGTATTTTAAAATGGATTAAAACAGAAAAGGAAATAAAAGAAAGGAAGGAAATACAAAAGAGAAA
>NC_041386.1:221585941-221676492 GCF_002162155.2 Triticum dicoccoides | reverse complement strand
AGTGGCCGCGCCCCTCCCACAGCCTCCTCTGCTGCGCTCGCCGGTGCCGTCCCGCCCCGCCTCTGCCGCTGCTTGCCATCACCTCCATGCCGCCAGGCCGCGCCGGCTCCGCCCACCGTTGCCATGGCCGCGCCACCCGGACCTCGCCACCGCCGCCCTGCTTCCCCCCGTTGCTGCAGCACGCCTTGCGCGCGCCTCCCCTATCGGCGCCTCCTGCCGGATGAATCCCGACGAGCCCCCCCGCGCCAAGCCGAGCGCCCGCACCTTTGCCCGCTGCCCTGGAGCGCCCTATCGGGCTGGCGCTCATCGCCCGGTCCGCCCAACGCCCGTGCGCCCGTTTGCCCACTAGGCCTCTGGGCCACTGCCACATGGGCCCCACGCCCTGGAACATTAAAAAAAAGAAGATTTTTTTAAAAAAATATATAAATAAAAATATTAATTAATTAATTAATTAACTAAATCAATTAACTAATTAATCATAATTAAGATTAACCAAATAACTAACTAAACTAACTAAATTGTTAGAGTAGACTAAAACAGTCAATGACAGGGGGGTCCCACCCCCTGTTGACCAGTCAAACGTTGACTGGTCAGCTGGGTCCCTCTGGCCCACCTGTCAGCCATTGGGTACACTTTTGTGTACACTGTGCTGGGTGCGCCTAGCAATTTAGCATTTATTTTCGAATTAAAAATAATTTTAGAATAATATTAAAACTTTGAAAAATCATAGAAAATTAACCGTAGCTCGGATCGAAAAACTTTGTAGATGAAAGTTGCTCAAAATGACGAGACAAATCCGGATACATAGCCCGTTCGTCCGCCACGCATCCCTAGCACAGCGAACACGCAAATTTCCCCCTCCGGTTCATCTGTCCGAAAACGCAAAACACCGGGGATATTTTCCCGGATGTTTCCCCCTTCACCGGTACCACCTCCTACCGCGTTAGGGCACCCCTAGCACCGCTACTTGTCATGTCATGCATCGCTATGCATCTGTTTGCTTAATATTTATTTTTTCTTCCCCCTCTTCTCTCCGATAGACTACGAGACCGACGCCGCTGCTACCCAGTACGACTGCGGTGTTGACGACCCCTCTCTCTTGCCAGAGCAACCAGGGAAGCCCCCCCTTGATCACCAGATATCACCTACTCTCCTCTATACTGCTTGCATTAGAGTAGTGTAGCATGTTACTGCTTTTCGTTAATCCTATCCTGATGCATAGCCTGTCCTTGCTACTACTGTTGTTACCTTTACCTGCACTCCTAATGCTTAGTATAGGATGCTAGTTTATCATCAGTGGCCATACATTCTTGTCCGTCTGCCATGCTATACTATCGGGCTGTGATCACTCGGGAGGTGATCACGGGTATATACTATATACTTTATACAAGCTACATGTGATGACTATAGTCGGGTTGGCTCGAGGAGTACCCGCGGTTGATTCACGAATTGGGGGCTGGAAGGACATACTTTCCCGACAGCCCTCTGTATGGATCTTTGTGGTGAAGCGACAGGGTAGGTTGAGACCACCTAGGAGAGAGGTGGGCCTGGCCCTGGTCGCCGTTCGCGGTTATTTCAAGATAACACGTTTAACGAGATCTTGGTATTTGATCTGAGTCTGGCTACTGGCCTATACGCACTAACCATCTACGCGGGGACAGTTATGGGCACTCAACGTCGTGGTATCAGCCGAAGCCTTGGTGACGTCAGCGACTGAGCGGCGCGCGCCGGATTGGACTAGAATGCCTGCTAGGCTAGGTCTGCTTCCGGTCGCATTCGCAACGTGCATGTGTGCAATGGGCGATGGGCCCAGACCCCTGCGCCATAGGATTTAGACCGGCATGCTGACCTCTCTGTTGTGCCTAGGTAGGGCTGCGACATGTTGATCTTCCGAGGCCGGGCATGACCCAGAAAAGTGTGTCCGGGCAAAGGGGATCGAGCGTGTTGGGTTATGTGGTGCACCCCTGCAGGGAAGTTAATCTATTCGAATAGCCATGATCTTCGGTAATAGGACGACTTGGAGTTGTACCTTGACCTTATGAAAACTAGAACCGGATACTTAATAAAACACACCCTTCCAAGTGCCAGATACAACCGGTGATCGCTCTCTCACAGGGCGACGAGGGGAGGATCATCGGTTAGGATTATGCTATGCGATGTTACTTGGTGAACTTACCATCTATTCTCTTCTCCTGCTGCAAGATGGAGGTTACCAGAAGCATAGTCTTCGAAAGGACTAGCTATCCCCCTCTTATTCCAGCATTCTGCAGTACAGTCCACATATGATACTCTTATTCCATTTGATACCAATGCATACATATGTAGTGTAGCTCCTTGCTTGCGAGTACTTTGGATGAGTACTCATGGTTGCTTTGCTCCCTCTTTCCCCCCCTTTCTATACCCGTTTGCTGCAACCAGACGTTGGAGCCCAGGAGCCAGACGCCAGCGTCGACAACTACTACTACTACTCGGGAGGTGCCTACTACTACGTGCAGCCCGCTGACGACGACCAGGAGTAGTTTAGGAGGATCCCAGGCAGGAGGCCTGCGCCTCTTTCGATCTGTATCCCAGTTTGTGCTAGCCTTCTTAAGGCAAACTTGTTTAACTTATGTCTGTACTCAGATATTGTTGCTTCCGCTGACTCATCTATGATCAAGCTCTTGTATTCAGCCCTCGAGGCCTCTGGCTTGTAATATGATGCTTGTATGACTTATTTTATTTGTAGAGTTGTGTTGTGATATCTTCCCGTGAGTCCCTAATCTTGATCGTACACGCTTGCGTGTATGATTCGAATCGGGGGCGTCACAAGTACGGACCCTAGGCCTCATTTTTAAGAATTGCAATACCATTTGTGCTCCATTTTATCAATTGCTACCTTGCTATTTTTATTGTTCCTATTACAAAAATCAATATCTACTATCATTAATACACTTGTATCACCATCTCTTCGCCGAACTAGTACAACTATATAAATTACCATTGTATTTAGTGTGTTGGGGACACAAGAGACTCTTTGTTATTTGGTTGCAGGGTTGTTTGAGAGTGACCATCTTCATCCTGCACCTTCCACGGATTGATAAACCTTAGGTCATCCACTTGATGGAAATTTGGTACTGTCCTACAATACTCTGCGCTTGGAGGCCCAACACGAGTCTACAAAAACAAGTTGTGTAGTAGACATCAGTGATGGGTGCCACCATCTCCCATGAACAGGAGGAACGAGAGGCGTGGCTGGGCTGGGCCGGATGTGCACTCATCGCCCAGTCCAGTAGTAGTTTCACTTTTTTTCTTTTTCTTTTTACAATTTAGCTTGTGTTTCTATTTAGTTGGTCTACTAAATGAACTTTTCTATATATATGGAACTTGGCACATAAATCATGCATAATAATACTAGATGCCACAAAAAGTTTGGGGCCGAAAGGAGTTGTCTAAATATTTTTTAAATTTGAAAAGGTTTATTATTTTTGCTGCTGCTCCACTCAATTAATTCCTAGGGGTATTTGGGGATTTTAAGTGATGTTGTTTTCCTCAACATAATTAATTACAAATTATTTGCAAAATTAGGAACTATTTTTGTTGGCATTTTTAAATATGTAAGTTTTTGAATTAAAATTAAAATTTGAATTTGGCTTGATTTTGGAGAAGTGGCAATTTGCATAGTAATTATGATGAAATGGCCACCATTAAGGGGGAGATTACTGTAGCATGATTCTTCGGGTGTTATGAATCTCCTCCACTACAAGAAATCTCGTGCCGAGATTTAAGAGGTGGAGTAAGGGGGTAAGTTCTGGTTACGAAATTCTACTAGATCTTCTCGAAGAAGTTGATCCCTTTCATTGATGTCTTCATTCCTCTGCATCAATGCATCATGATGAAGTTGTCGTTCTTCTTCCCAGATCTTCACCATACTTACGAAGGGACAAGGTGTAACATCAAAAGGGGGGACCTTACAAGGTTGATTATCTGGTAGACAGTTCAGGGGAGGTGGCAAAAAGTATATCTTGAATTGGAACTTAAGAAAACATCAAGAAAAAAATAAGAAGGCACAATAAGAAGTTTCAAGCAGATAGACAATCATTCGATGCTTGGAACAGAGTGTGAAAGGGATCCAGAGCAACGAAAATAATATTGCATTGGGTACCAAAATTGATCTGTAGGAAGGTGGCTCGTGGATTACCTATGAACCAAGCATGACGAATAACTTTGGAAATATGGGTGTACAGGAGAGTCAGGTTTCGATCATGTGGAACTGTGCATTATGGGCCCGCCTTGTGGGTTAGGAGTGATAAGAGCGATGCCATCTTGTACGATCATGGTAGCAACACATGTCAGAGGATAGTCTATCAGTTATGTTGGCAACAACGTTGGTACCAAGGGCGAGGGACGAAGAGAACCATTTTCCTGCTAATTGAACGAGGCAGACCAATACGCAAGGTTCTCATCCATCGGTGGTTACCCAAATGTTATCAACAATAGTAATAGGATCCTACTAGCAAAGTTGTACACTGGGGTGTTTACATAAACAGATGATAATTACAGCTTAGATGATATAAATTTTTAAGAAAGGTTAAACAAAACAATGGAAAGTAAAAATGTGATTATCATATTAATCAGAACAATGGAAAGGAAAATGTGTTGGAGCGAAAGCAAGAAGGTTGTCGATGATAACACAATTCATCAAGGGGCAAGTATGGTATTTCTCATCATTAATTTAACTAATATATATCCTGGAAGAAGTCAGAATGTTGATGATGATCACAACACTTTTTTTGAGAGGTTTTATGAAGATGTAATCGATCGTAGGCGACTTCAAGCCAAGGGAAAGGTGAAGTAAAAGGTTATTATAACCATAGATAATATGTAATCTCAGAATAAGAGTTGCCTCTCAAGATAACAATATGAGGTCGAAAGCTCATTGTAAGTTTAGTGCACTATTGGAATTATATTCTGGGAATGAAGGACATAGTTAACATGGTCAAGTTTTTAACAAGACGACGATGAAGTAGCCAATCAGCTAGTAATGACACGATCGAGTTCAAACTCGTAAGCAATGAAGATTACCAAGTATTGTTTAATCGTAGTGCGGACTTGATTCAGTTATCGGTGTCCTTGACTATCCAAGGACTCATAAGGAGTTATATAGTTATGTGATAATCTTGAGATACCAGAGGGTAATACTCGAAAGCAGATCAGAATAGAGGTTGAAGTGGCGTATTTATCTGTAGAAGAAGAGTGCTTTAACTTGTCTGAGAAATGGAATCAAAGAAGAACAATATGGTTGGAACCATGATTGCAAAAGACCAAATACTAGATATAAGATGAACTTATACCAAGGTGATAATTAATTTTAAGAGAAGCATCCATGATAATATCTACATCATGTCTATGGGCATGAACACAAAGTTCAAGGTCGACTCCCACTTCTCCAATGCATAATCTTTCATTCACTGCTCTGTTAAAAAATGGATGTGAAGAACTACCTGGTGAAATACTAGAGGAGTATGACCCGTGAAAACTATCGGGTTCACACAGATTAGAGAAGGCATAGGTTCAACCCCTCGGGGCATCTTAGGAACATATACTAGAAACTTCAAGAGTAAATAACACAAGCTCGAAAGCAGAGCATGGTTGGCCAAATCAGAGAATATAATTTACCAAAGGCATTATGTATCATGGAATAACTTACAAGGTGATTGAATATGAGGGACACTGTTGGATAATAATCCAACAATGGGTCTAGTGGTCCACAACAGAGCTGATGTGAGTATTGGTACTCAACTAGAGGAAGAAAGAATGCAAAGGCGTCGAACTACAGAAACATCTGAATCATTTGATGCTTAAACACAAATAAATTATAATTTACAAATTGGAGGATCAGAAGCAGAGGCTCAGGTCAAAAGATATGTAAGTTGAATAGACATAGATCTACAATCAATCAAGGTTTGATTTGCCGAGAACCAACTCATGTCCGGAGTGACGTCTGAGCCGGAAGGACGAGTTCTACAATTCAACTGAGGATTGCAAGCATCCGCAAAAATATCGAATCAAAGGCTCAAAATGACAATGAAATAATGAATATTACTAGACATATGGAATTAACCATAATGCAAGCAGGCAAGACTTTCTAGAGAAATAGGTTGCAGAGTTTTCTCGGAAGATCGGATAGCATTTCAAAGAGTTTTGCGAAACACATGGACAACTGTGGACGAACGTACCCCCATAAGTGTGAGGAAATTCCCGTAAGGTCTATCAAGCGGAAATACACTACACGGCAGTAGGCTCAAGGTATTGTCAAAAAGTCGGAGAGTAATTCGAGGTATCTTGTAATAATGATGATAACCCACAAGTATAGGGGATTGCAACAGTTTTCGAGGGTAGAGTATTCAACCCAAATTTATTGATTTGACACAAGGGGAGCCAAAGAATATTCTCAAGTATTAGCAGTTGAGTTGTCAATTCAACCACACCTGAAAGACTCAATATCTGTAGCAAAGTATTTAGTAGCAAAGTAGTATGGAGGTAACGGTAATGGTGGCAAAAGTAACAGTAATAGTTTTGTAGCAATTGTAACAGTGGCAACGAAAAGGTAAGTAAGCAAAGATCAATATGTGAAAATCTCGTAGGCAATGGATTAATGATGGATAATTATGTCAGATGCGATTCATCATGCAACAATTATAACATAGGGTGACACAGAACTAGCTCCAGTTCATCAATGTAATGTAGGCATGTATTCCGAATATAGTCATACGTGCTTATGGAAAAGAACTTGCATGCCATCTTTGGTCCTACCCTCCCGTGGCACTGGGGTCCTATTGGAAATTAAGGGATATTAAGGCCTTCTTTTATAGAGTAACGGACCAAAGCATTAACACTTAGTGAATACATGAACCCCTCAAACTACGGTCATCACCGGGAGTGGTCCCGATTATTGTCACTTCGGGGTTACCGGATCATAACACATAGTAGGTGACTATTGACTTGCAAGATAGGATCAAGAACTCACATATATTCATGAAAACATAATAGGTTCAGATCTGAAATCATGGCACTCGGGCCCTATTGACAAGCATTAAGCATAGCAAAGTCATATCAACATCAATCTTAGAACGTAATGGATACTAGGGATCAAACCCTAACAAAACTAACTCGATTACATGATAAATCTCATCCAACCCATGACCGTCCAGCAAGCCTACGATGGAATTACTCACACACGGTGGTGAGCATCATGAAATTGGTGATGGAGGAAGGTTGATGATGACGATGGCGACGGATTCCCCTCTCCGGAGCCTCGAACGGACTCCAGATCAACCCTCCCGATGAAGATTAGGGCTCGGCGGCGGCTCTGTATCGTAAAACGCGATGAATCCTTCTCCCTCTTATTTTTTCTCCCCGAACGTGAATATATAGAGTTGGAGTTGACGTCGGTGGAGCCTCAGGGGGCCCACGAGGCAGGGGCGCGACCCAGGGGGCGCCCCGCACCCTTGTGGACAGGGTGTGGGCCCCCTTACGCTGATTCTTTTGCTAATATTTTTATATATATTCCAAAACATGTCTCCGTGAATTTTCAGGTCATTCCGAGAACTTTTATTTCTGCACAAAAATAACACCATGGCAATTCTGCTGAAAACAACGTCAGTCCGTGTTAGTTCCATTCAAATCATGCAAGTTAGTGTCCAAAACAAGGGAAAAGTGTTTGGAAAAGTAGATACGTTGGAGACGTATCAACTCCCCCAAGCTTAAGCCTTTTCTTCTCCTCAAGCAATTCAGTTGACAAACTGAAAGTGATAAAGAAAAACTTTTACAAACTATGTTTGCTCTTGTTGTTGCAAATATGTAAAGCCACCATTCAAGTTTTCAGCAAAGATTATGAACTTACCATATTCATAGTAACATTTAGGTCCCATGTTTACTCATATCGATGGCATAATCAACTAGCGAGCAATAATATAAATCTCGGATGACAACACTTTCTCAAAACAATCATAATATGACATAACAAGATGATATCTCGCTAGCCCTTTCTGAGACCGCAAAACATAAATGCAGAGCACCCCTGAAGATCAAGGACTGACTAGACATTGTAATTCATGGTAAAAGAGATCTAGTCATAGTCATACTCAATGTAAATTAATAGCAATGCATGCAAATGACAGCGGTGCTCTCTAACTGGTGCTTTTTAATAAGAGGATGATGACATAACATAAAAGTAAATAGATAGGCCCTTCACAGAGGGAAGCAGGGATTTGTAGAGGTGCCAGAGCTCAAGTTTTGAAACAGAGATAAATAATATTTTGAGTGGTATAGTTTCATTGTCAACATAACAACCAAGAGATCTCGATATCTTCCATGCTACACACATTATAGGCAATTGCCATACAGAATGGTAAAGTTTATACTCCCCCACCACCAACAAACATCAATCCATGGCTTGTCCGAAACAACGAGTGCCTCCAACTAACAACAATCCTGGGGGAGTTTTGTTTTTAATTATTTTGATTTGAGCATGGGCTGGGCATCCCGGTCACTAGCCATTTTCTCGTGAATGATGAGCGGAGTCCACTCATCTTGAGAATAACCCACCTAGCATGGAAGATATAGACAACCCTAGTTGATACATGAGCTATTCGAGCATACAAAACAAAATTTCATTTGATGGTTTAGAGTTTGGCACATACAAATTTACTTGGAACGGCAGGTAGATACCTCATATAGGAAGGTATGGTGGACTCATGTGGAATAACATTATGGTTTATGGAAGTAGATGCACAAGCAGTATTCCCGCTTAGTACAAGTGAAGGCTAGAAAGAGATTGGGAAGCGACCAACTAGAGAGCGACAACAGTCATGAACATGCATTAAGATTAATCAACAATGAGTGCAAGCATGAGTAGGACATAAATCACCATGAACATAAATATCGTGGAGGCTATGTTGATTTTGTTACAACTACATGCGTGAACATGTGCCAAGTCAAGCCACTCGAATCGTTCAAAGGAGGATACCACCCTATCATACCACATCATGTAGCGATCTGATCTCATATGGTCAAATCTCTGTGTATAAGTGTCACACACAGTACTCGAGGATTTATAACAGAGTGCAATCACACACTTATTACATCGAATGTCTCAAAAGAGAAATTATTACAATAATATGGCTGAAGGCCATCAAATAAGATAACTACGAAAGCTTCGAAGGTAAATGAGTCCATCAACTCCAACGGCATAGCTGGGTGCACGACAATGACCTAGCGCACCTCACTATTCGTCTGAAAACTCCGCAACATAATATGTTGCCGCATGTGTAGGTCAGCACATGGAATATGCAGGCAAAATAACACTATAGAGCAATGAACATGTAACAACTATAACTATATGCATATTTGGCTGGTGGAGGCTCTATGGTTATTTTTGCAGAAAGCTAATTTTTCCCTACAACAAAGGAATATATTTTATTTAACTACAAAGTTTGTTGAAACATTGAGAAGGTTCCTCCAACTCAATCCCAAATTAATAATCATCAACCCATGAAATTAATTAAGTAGAGTGATGAGATCAAATCAATAATTCAAGTACAAGATACTCAAGATGTCCATAACCGAGGACACGACTAACCATGATTAGTTTATACACTCTGCAGAGGTTTGCACACTTTTCCCCATAAGAATCGATCTCCTCCGTTGGATTTCTCGCACTACATGGTGTTTGAGCAACGGATGACCGAGACACAGTCTTTCAGATGCGTTAACTCTTTACACTGGTTAGACCGTACCACCTACATCCCCTACATCTGGTAGCCTACCACTGAAAGAGGTCACACAACATACTCAACTATGCCAGAGCCCATAATGGCTTGTGGCTGCACACCGAAGTTTCTAGCATGAACATGTTATGATCCCTTTGAGCCTGGGTGCAAACTATACGATGATCACACGGGTACTCCGGGATATCCCAGGACAACGCTAGATTGCTCCAGGTGCCCAGACAACCACTAGGTGCTCCAGGGTGCCTCAACCAATCCACCCTGATGTGTATGAAAGTAACCACCTTAAGTTCAACCATTAGTAAAAATCTCACATCTGTCATGGATCTCTCAAACCCAAACCACGTCTATGAGCATAGCATAGCAGTATAAGCACAATGTAGAAGTAACTCCCAGGGTTGAAATAAAGACAATAGGTTCTACCTCATCAACTACTTCCCAATACCCTCAAATATTCAAGACCTAACCATGCAGTGTTTGAGGATTCAAAACTAATGCATAAAAACTGGGTAATAAGGATATGACCAAAGTGTTACTTGCCTTGTTGACGATCTGAAAACCCTAGTGACTCGTAGTAGCATGCTTCGCACTTCGAAAACTCTATCATGAACAAACAATAGCATACATAAGCACTCAATCATAGGATGCAAGAGTAAAAATCAAATGAAAAGATCCAAATTGGAAGTTCAACTGAAGAGCTTCGATTTGCAAAAAGAATCAATCGAATCGAAGGTATGAAACTCAAAATGCGACCAAAAAAAGTTCAAATTCAAATCTGCTTGAAACCAAATTTTAAATTGTCAAAAACATATTCAAGTTGATTATCTGGAAAGAGGGGAACAAGACGAAGATTTTGGCATTGGTTTCACTGGATTTGGACAAGCGAGCAAAAAGTTGCGAGGGTTTGAAGATCAGGGACTAATTTTTGATAAAAGAAATCACGGATAGGTCCCTGGCCGAAAATAAAATAAAAAGAAAAGACCTATCGAACGAATGTTCGCTAACATATCCAAACAAATGAACGAACGTGTTAATTGAAACGAACTAAACAGAGAACATTCGCTACTTAGAACCGATCGGAAATAACCGAGAAAACCGAAATAAACCGACGAAACCCTAAAAAAATCGATCTAGGTTTTTACGTAAAACCGGCGGGTCAGCGGTGGGGTTTCCAGCGAGACGGCGGCTACGATGGACGGCGGCGAGTGGCTGCGGTGCGGGGGCGTGGCGTCGGGTGGTGGCAGGGGCGGAGTGTGGCGGCAAGGCGGCGCCGCAGCGGTGGCAGCAGGCGGCGGCTTGCGGCGGCTGCGTTGGCGGGGTGAGGTGAGGAGGGGCAGTGGCAGCTCCACCTTATAAAGGCCGAGGGGGCGTGGCATGCGGGAGGGGGCACTGGGGCGGCTCGGGAATCGTGCCCCGGCTGGACTCGGACGGCGGCGGTGGCGGGGTCTCTCCCGCATGGGAGGAAGGCGGCGGGGCTGCGGCCGGCCTGCTCGGCTGGGCCTTCGGCCCATTCGGGTGGGAAGTTTTTTTTAAATAAAATTTCGGTCGAAGAAAATTTTAACCAAATATAAAAAAATATTATAAAAATACCAGAAACAATTTTCACCGTCTAAACCTAATATTTAGAACAAAGAGAACATTTTTCTAGACTAAAAATGCAATTTTCAAAAATGCATATTTTTCTAATTCAAATAAAATAGCAAATAAAATATAATTTTGATTTCAAAATTTCTTCTCAATATTCCTCTCTTTTGAAGAATTCATTTTATCTTCTCTCTTTTATTTTGATTATTGGAAATAATTGGAGAAAAAATATTAAAACCAAATTGATCCTCTTTTCAAATTTGAGAAAATTCAAATATGAAAATATGTGAAACCTCCAACTCTCTCCTTGGGTCCTTGAGTTGCTTGAGATTTCTAGGATCACTACCAAAATGCAAATAAAACATGATATGCATATGATGACCTATGTATAACATCCAAATTGAAAATTGGGATGTTACAAACCTACCCCCTTAAGATGAATCTCGCCCTCAAGATTCGGGTTGGCTAGAGAATAGGTGCGGGTGGTCTTTCCGTAGGTCTTCTTCTCGCTCCCAGGTGGCTTCATCCTTGTTATGGTTGCTCCATTGAACTTTGCAAAACTTTATAACCTTGCTGCGGGTAACTCGGCTGGCAAACCCGAGGATCTTGACGGGCTTCTCCTCGTAGGTTAGATCATTCTCCAACTGAATTGCTTCCAGGGGCACTGTATCTCTTGGAGGAATATCGTCCATCTTTTCATGGCACTTCTTGAACTGGGAAACGTGAAACACATTATGTACTCCTGACAATCCTTCGGGTAACTCCAACTTGTAGGCAACTTCTCCCATACGTTCCAGAACTCGGTATGGTCCTAAAAATCTCGGGGCTAACTTTCCTTGAACTCCAAAACGTTTAACTCCTCAGAGTGGTACAAACAAAGATATGCTCGGCCTCCAATTTCTTAGACTACCTCCTTATGTTTCGTATCGGCATAAATCTTCTGCCTGGACTGAGCTACCTTTAGTCTATCTTGAATCAACTTAACCTTCTCTTCGGATTCCTTGATTAAATCTGGTCCAAACAACTGACGGTCTCTGACTTCATCCCACATTAACGGTGTCCTGCACCTCCTTCCATACATGGTTTTGAAAGGTGCCATCTTCAAATTAGCCTGATAACTGTTGTTGTAGGAGAACTCTATGTAAGGAAAATTGTCATCCCAACTATATCCATAATCTAGCGCATAAGCTCTCAACATGTCCTCTAGAATCTGATTGACTCTAGGCTGTACTAGTCATCATCACTACCAGGGTCGGCATCGGTGTCGTCGATGATGATGTAGTCTTATAGGTGGTTGTCCTCCTCTGGTGCAGGATCTCCCATGAATACTCCTAGTTTCTTCTTCAGGTGTTCATTCTTCTCAAGTAGTACGACAATTTACTCTTTATATCCATCGCATGTAGACTTGGGTTCCTCTTCTAGCTCCATGTTCCGGGTCATCACCTTCTTCATGTCTATCATGCTGGCGCACATCTGGTTCTCCTGACGACGAATATGTTGGTTTAACTCCCGGATGTAGGCTGCAATTGACTTGTCCCTCCTGGTGCAAATCATCTCCCATTGCTCATATCAACGTCCACATATATGGTAGATGGTGTCCTTAAGATCCTTGTGGTAAAATTCGCCGATCCGTCCCATGGCGATGTGAGCTGCCATGCTCTTTCATAAACTCCAGGTTGGTGCGTCAAAGGAAAACTTTATGGGCTCCGTAACTGGTGTGAATATCCTTCCTGGAACATGTACTCGAACTGTCCAGCACTCTACTTCCGGTAGAGTGGTGGTGTAGGTCCTCGTGAAGCTTGGTATTCCGATGTTCAGGTATCTAGTGGCCTCCTTGAAGTGTCGTCCAAAAGGGGTGTCTTCATCTGGTTGAGCAAACTTGTTCCTTGGGTTCGCCATCTATAGAGTAGAAAGTGGAGAAGAGTCAGAAATGAGAAGAGAAGAGTGTCCTATGGCTCATCTTAGTGGTCGCGTCCTACAGTCAGCGTGTGCTCTGATACCATCTTGTAGCGATCTGACCTCAGATGGTCAAATCTATGTGTATAAGTGTCATCCCGGGATTGATAATACTGACACACACAGTACACGAGGATTTATAACAGAGTGCAATCACACACTTATTATATCGAATGTCTCAAAAGAGAACTTATTACAATAATATGGCTGAAGGCCATCTAAATAAGATAACTACGGAAACTTCGAAGGTAAATGAGTCCATCAACTCCAACGGCATAGTTGAGTGCATGAGAACGACCTAGCGCACCTTACTCTTCGTCTGAAAACTCTGCAACATAATACGTTGTAGCCTGTGTAGGTCAGCACATGGAATATACTGGCAAAATAACACTATAGAGCAATGAACATGTAACAACTATAACTATATACATATTTGGCTGGTGGAGGCTCTATGCTTATTTTTGCACAAAGCTAATTTTTTCCTACAACAAAGGAATATATTTTATTTAACTACAAAGTTTGTTGAAACATTGAGAAGGTTCCTCCAACTCAATCCCAAATTAATAATCATCAACCCATGAAATTAATTAAGTAGAGTGATGAGATCAAATCAATAATTCAAGTACAAGATACTCAAGATGTCCATAACCGAGGACACGGCTAACCATGATTAGTTTATACACTCTGCAGAGGTTTGCACACTTTTCCCCATAAGAATCGATCTCCTCTGTTGGATTTCTCGCACTACATGGTGTTTGAGCAACAGATGACCCAGACATAGTCTTTCAGAAGCGTTAACTCTTTACACTGGTTAGACCGTACCACCTACATCCCCTACATCTGGTAGCCTACCACTGAAAGAGGTCACACAACATACTCAACTATGCCAGAGCCCATAATGGCTTGTGGCTGCACACCGAAGTTTCTATCATGAATAATGTTATGATCCCTTTGAGCCTGGGTGGCAAACTGTACGATGATCACACGGGTACTCCGGGATATCCCAGGACAACGCTGGATTGCTCCAGGTGCCCAGACAACCACTAGGTGCTCCAGGGTGCCTCAACCAATCCACCCTGATGTGTATGAAAGTAACCACCTTAAGTTCAACCATTAGTAAAAATCTCACATCTGTCATGGATCTCTCAAACCCAAACCATGTCTATGAGCATAGCATAGCAGTATAAGCACAATGTAGAAGTAACTCCCAGGGTTTGAAATAAAGACAATAGGTTCTACCTCATCAACTACTTCCCAATACCCTCAAATATTCAAGACCTAACCATGCAGTGTTTGAGGATTCAAAACTAATGCATAAAAACTGGGTAATAAGGATATGACCAAAGTGTTACTTGCCTTGTTGACGATCTGAAAACCCTAGTGACTCGTAGTAGCACGCTTCGCACTCCGAAAACTCTATCGTGAACAAACAATAGCATACATAAGCACTCAAGCATAATATGCAAGGGTAAAAATCAAATGAAAAGATCCAAATTGGAAGTTCAACTGAAGAGCTTCGATTTGCAAAAAGAATCAATCGAATCGAAGGTACGAAACTCAAAATGCGACCAAAAAAAGTTCAAATCCAAATCTGCTTGAAACCAAATTTTAAATTGTCAAAACCATATTCAAGTTGATTATCTGGAAAGAGGGGAACAAGATGAAGATTTTGGCATTGGTTTCACTGGATTTGGACAAGCGAGCAAAAAGTTGCGAGGGTTTGAAGATCAGGGACTAATTTGTGATAAAAGAAATTGCGGATAGGTCCCTGGCTGAAAATAAAATAAAAAGAAAAGACCTATCGAACGAACGTTCGCTAACATATCCAAACAAACGAACGTGTTCGTTAAAACGAACTAAACAGAGAACATTCACTACATAGAACCGATTGGAAAAAACCTAGAAAACCGAAATAAACCGAGAAAACCCTAAAAAAACAAATTTAGGCTTTTACCTAAAAACCAACGAGTCGACAGTGGGTTTTCCGGCAAGACGGCGAGGCGGCGGCTCTGACGGACAGCGACGCGGGGGCGTGGCGTCGGGTGGTGGCAGCGGCGGAGTGCGGTGGCAAGGTGGCGCGGCAGCGGCGGCAGCGGCGAGGAGGCGGCGATGGCGGGGTGAAGTGAGGAGGAGGGGCGGTGGCGGCTCCACCTTATAAAGGCCGAGGGGGTGCTTGCGGGAGGGGGAACCGGGGCGGCTCGGGAATCGTGCCCCGGCCGGACTCGGACGGCGGCGGCGGCGGGGTCTCTCCCGCATGGGAGGAAGGCGGTGGGGCTGCGGGCCGGCCTGCTCGGCTGGGCCTTCGGCCCATTTGTCGGTGTACTAGATTAGGGGTACCCTAGTATCCCAAACTCGTGCACGGGCAGTTGCAGCGCCCCGCGGCAAGGCTTGCCGGGTGACCGCCAAGACCCTCCGTGGCTCCCTCGAAGACCATTCAAGAACAAAGTACTCCAACCAAGGCCCCGATAAGAGGAGCTTGCCGGGAAGGCCAACCCAGGCCCCGGCAAGAGGAGCTTGCCGGGAAGAGACAAGACCCAGGCAAGAGAAGCTTGCCGGGAAGGCCACTCAAGGCATACCAAGAAAGCTTGCCGCGACGCGCCCTGCGTCCCGGCAAGGCCCGGTGAGCGACAAGCTCCCAAACACGACAAGACGACGACCACGGCAAGGAGCTTGCCGCGGGAAACTCCCACTTCGTGCCCGCGCTCCAGCACACCTGCTAACGTGTCTCTCTAGGACTCTCCCAAGCACACGTGGCAGGAGGCTGTGCAGCTAGGGGTGCGCGGTGGCAAGCGGAGATGAAGATAAGGTCATCGTGGCAAACGGTGGCGCTCCTAACGGTCACTTTTTGCATTGTTTAGGCAACTCAGACAGGCATTTAATGCCCTTGTCCCCTGCCGTCAGAGTTAGGTAGGGTGCACTGTATCCACAGTAGCGGTAGCTGCACCTACCGCATCCTTTTCCATTTTTACCCTTCTTGTCTACGTTGCCCCCTGTCGGTGACCCCTTGAAAGTATAAAAGGAGGCCCAGGCGCAACATAGAGGGGGTTCGGCCAGTTCGGCTCATTGGAAACACCAGGAACACTCTCACACTCAGTCTGGCAGCGTCCATCGCTCCTGAGCAAGAATCCAATATACACAAACAAGTAGCAGTAGGGTTTTACGCATCCGTGCGGCCCGAAGCTGGGTAAAAACCGCTCGCGTCTACTGCCTCGATCCGCTCTTTGTGCGACCTCCACCCCCCACCGAACTGAAAGGGGCCCTGTCCCCATAGGTGTTGGTGGAATCAGCCTCCCCGACATCTCCGGCGCGCCAGGTAGGGGGCGTCGAGATCGTGCGAACCCGATCCGGCGTGCACGCGAGCTAAATCTTCATCGTCTTCACCGACATGCCACCGAAGAAGAAGGCTTCGGGGCCAACAGCCCCGTCTGTGTCGCTTCCACCACCTCCGGAGCAGGCGGACGGTGGAGTGGACGCCGGCGGAAGAATGGACATCGACGAGGGTGCCCACAGCGCTGCCAAGTCCAAGGACAAGGCCGCGCAGACCTCGGCGTCCATACGCCCACCGCGCCCATCTCAGGAAGGGCGGGACCAGCAGCGTCATAGCGTTCGCATCACCATACGTCCGCTGGCCCAAGATCAAGCTGGTGATTCGCGTGGCGTTCAAGACCAGCATGCACGCCAGCATGCTGGCCCCAGCGAGGTGCGGTCGCCTGGATGGGACACTGCTCCTTCTAACTTGGTTAGGAGTCCGAGCATGTCCCGCTCCTCGCACCGTTCACCTCTGCCGCCCACCACGCCGGCGGAAGCCTTGGCGCGGGCCCAGCTACTCCTGGATTACCCTCTGACGGCGGACAAGACCGACGAATGGAGGGCCACTATCCAGAGCCTCATCGGTTTCGCCAACGGCGACACTGCGCGGCAACCAAGAACCTCGCTGCCGCGGCAGGACAGCCGGACGCGAGCCGATGGCAACAAGACCGGGGGAGGTGCGACTTCCATGCACTCTCCACTATGAAGGCCAAAGTCGCCGACTCGCCGGGTCCACCTCGACTGCGGCTCCACCGCGTCGTCGGACCCACGAGCTCATCGCGACCAGCGCCAAGTTCTCCATGAACGACAATCCGACAAGCGCGTTGGGCCCTCTGTTGACATGCATGCGCCAGGGGAACCAGGCGATCTGCCGTACACGGTAGGTTGTCCTGCGTTCACCCGTGAGCTGCGGCAAGTCCAGTGGCCCAGCACAAAGAATTTCAAACCAGACGTACCAGAGAAGTACGACGGCAAGACGCATCCGTCGAAGTTTCTCAGCATCTACACCATCGCGGTGCAGGCTGCCGGGGGACGGGACGACAAGATCCTTGCCAACTACTTCCCGCTGGTACTCAAGCCCAATGTCAGATCCTGGCTCATGCACTTGCCGGACAACTCATATCCTCCTAGGCTGATCTATGCCATCAGTTTGTCGGCGCCTTTACAGGCGGCCACAAGCCACATGGCCAAGAAAGCGATCTTCATCTGCTCGCCCAGAAGGAAGGAGAGCCACTACGCAAGTACATTCAGAGATTCAGCCGTGTACAGTGGACGCCAACCCCAGATGAAGAAATTCCAGAAACGAGCATCCCCGTCAAGGAGACAGGCAAAGAGTGGCTGATGTACTTTGATGGTGCCTTCTCGCTGCAAGGCGCCGGTGCTGGCGTGCTGCTTATCGCACCCACCGGAGAGCACCTCAAGTACGTAGTCCAGCACTTTCCCAAGGAGCAAGCAACGAACAATACTGCAGAGTATGAGGGTTTGCTTGCCGGCCTCAGAATCGCAGCCGACCTTGGGATCAAGAAACTCATTGTAAGGGGTGACTCGCAGCTTGTCGTCTGCCAAGTGAACAAGAACTACCAGAGTCCATTGATGGAAGCTTCTGTTGATGAAGTGAGAAAGCTAGAAGAACACTTTGACGGCCTGCAAATGGAACATGTTCCACGAGCTCAGAATGACATTGCTGATGGCCTCTCAAAGTGCGCTGCACTAAAGTTACCTGTGGAACCAGGGATCTTTGTGCTCAAGCTGACTCAACCATCCGTGACACCATCAACTGGACAGAATAAGAAGAGGAAGTTGGTTTCTGGTGACTACTTTCCGGCAGAGCTTCCCGAAGCCGCCGCCAAGAAGGTCCCCAAGATCGACGCCAAGAGTGCTGAGGAGCAGTCTGCTCCGGCGAACCTCTTGGTTTGTTCCGTTGAAGCAAATGCTCCCGACAAGTTTTGCTCCGGCAAGCTTGCCGGGGAATATCACGCTCCGGCCGAACCGCAGGTTCTTGCCATAGAAGCGGATGTTCCCACAGCAACAGATACGCCTTTAGTCCTTGTTGTCGAGCCACAAGCTCCAGCATGGGCGCAGCAGATTGTCCGTTTCCTTCAAACAGGAGAGCTTCCCGAAGAGCAAGAAGAAGCGGAAAGAGTAGCCCGGCAGTCAAGTATGTACAAGTTTGTCGACAACACACTGTACAGAATAAGACTCAACGGTGTGAAATTGAAGTGTATTCGCCGGGAAGATGGACAACAGCTGTTGGCAGAGATACATGGAGGCATATGTGGTCACCACATTGGCGCAAGAGCACTTGTCGGCAAAGCATTCCGACAAGGCTTCTTCTGGCCGACAACCCTCCAGGATGCAACTGCACAAGTAACCAAGTGTGAAGCGTGCCAGTTCCATTCCAAGCAGATACACCAGCCAGCTCAAGCTCTCTAGACGATCCCTTTATCCTGGCCATTTTTAGTCTGGGGGCTCGACATCCTCGGCCCCTTCCCCCGAGCCGTCGGGGGCTTTGAGTTCTTGTACGTTGCAATCGACAAGTTCACAAAGTGGCCGGAAGTGGAACAAGTGAGGAAGGTGACAGCATAGTCAGCAGTCAAGTTCTTCAGGTCGATTGTTTGCCGTTTCGGGGTTCCTAACAGGATCATCACCGACAACGGCACGCAATTTACGAGCCGCACCTTCATGCAGTATGTCCAAGATCTTGGCGCCAAGGTCTGCTTCGCTTCTGTTGCTCACCCGAGAAGCAACGGTCAAGCGGAGAGGGCAAACGCTGAAGTGCTGCGAGGCCTCAAGACCAGAACTTTCGACAAGCTGCACAAGTGCGGAAAAAACTGGATCGAGGAGCTGCCGGTGGTTCTTTGGTCGATCAGGACGACGCCAAATCGAGCCACTGGCCAGGCACCCTTTGCTCTAGTCTACGGAGCGGAGGCAGTTCTCCCCACGGAACTCGTTTACGGGTCACCTCGAGTGCTCGCTTATGATGAGCTCGAGCAAGAGCAGCTGCGACAAGATAACGCACTGCTCCTTGAGGAAGACCGTCTTCAGGCTGCTGTGCGAGCCGCTCGCTACCAGCAAGCTTTGCGTCACTACCATAGCCGCAAAGTTAAGGCCAAAAGCTTCGAGGAAGGCGACCTTGTTCTTTGGCGTGTTCAGTCCGCCAAGAATTCCAACAAGTTGACGCCGAAGTGGGAAGGCCCTTATCGGGTGAAACGAGTCACTAGGCCCGGCGCTGTCCGCCTTGAGACCGAAGATGGCATTCCGGTGAGCAACTCCTGGAACATTGAACATCTTCGTAAGTTTTACCCGTAAGGCGCGGTTGCCGGAAGCTTTTCCGGCAACCACCTTTTGTACAAGTCTTGCCGCTGTTGCATGTAATCCTTTGTACAAAGCCGGGCGCAGACCCCATGCACCAGTAAAGCTCATGTGCCCCGCACATCTTGTCAGTTTTTTATGCTATAATCCTTTTTCGCATATGTTATCTGACACTTTGTGCAGCACTAGACCCCGGTAAGCAATAATGAGCCCAAGGCTCCATATCATTACTTTATTTCTCCGTTTCTTTCTCAAAAGAAGAAAGGTTCCCTCGCCCACAAGGTTTACCGGGGGGAGAAGGAGAAGATAATGGTGTGGACCAGGCCGTTCAAGAAAGTTTCTCCTTGCCGGGAAGCAGACGACAAAAAAAAGCTAAGTTGCTAAAGCTTGAACAATCAGTTTTTTAAGTTTTTGAGTTATTTTCCTTGAACGACCGTGCTTTGTATGGAAAACCTGTGCGCGGAGGAACCAACTCGTAGCTAGTTGCGCCTTTACTTTGTTTCGAGTCCGCTCAACAACTTAAGTGAGCTGCTAGCGCCCTTACTTCGCTTCGAGTCCGCTCAGCAACTTAAGTGAGCCGCTAGCGCCCTTACTTTGTTTCGAGTCCGCTCAACAACTTAAGTGAGCTGCAACTAGTTGCGACAAGGTTGCTTGTCGGTAGCGACCCCGCCAGTAGGCTGCTGAAGTTCCGCACTCGGCGCTCGCGGCAAGGGTACCTGCGCCGGCAAGTTTCCCTAGAAAGCATAGGGCAGAACCGTACAAAGCCAAGAGTCGAGTAAAGGAAGTAACACAACAATTTTTTGCCTAAGATAGAGTTATATTACAGAAACAACTTGTCGCGCCTCTAATAAAGTGTTCTTATGACATGACTGGCAACGACAAGAGAAGAAGAAAACGGACGGCACCTGGGCCCCGGCAAGCCAGAATCGCTGGGGGCTGCGAGTGCCAAGAATCGTCCACGGCAAAGCAGAGTTGCCGGGGGCTGCAATATCAGATAAGTCTTTCATCCCTCATCATGCATCCTCTTATGGACTGGGGAATGCGAAACCGCGTTTCTTCCCGGAAACTGCCGTGCTCCCTCAACTCTAGGCCCTGGGGCTCGTTCCCGGGGCCAAGTTTGGTCGTAGTCGCGGCAGCAAAGGGATGAAACGAGGAGACCGCACCCACCTCGTTCCCGCTTCCGTCAAAGACGTGAGAAAGGTCGAGCGACGTGGGAAGGCGGCAGGGCCTATTGCCGGGAGATGAAATGTCTGTCCGAGGGACACCAAGGATTTTCTCCTTGGCGTGGGTTCAACTCATGAGACAAATAACCCGGCAAGCATCCCCTTTTTCATTAAAAAACATCCCACTCAGGTACAGTCCATAGAGGATGAAAAACATGAAAGAGAGGATTACAAGTTCTAGATACAGCTAAGGCCCGAAGGCTTACAAATTAAAAAGATAAGATGCCCGTAATCCCTTTCCTGTCCCTCTCTTCAGGAGGCAGGTCAAGGAGGCGAAAAGGGCAAAAGGAGTGCCTAGGCGAGCTACGGGTGCCAGAAGACACCAAGAGAACATCCCGGGAGCCGTCCGAAGGCTGGACGGCGATGGCGGCGCTGGAAGCGGGGCTCGAAGACGGGGCGACAGGACGTCAGCATGCTGTCGAGGGCACCACGCCCTCGTACTCCGACCAGACGGCCTTGTCGCCAGCCCTCTTCCCCTTCTGCAGCCTCCCTACGCCAGCCGCCCAAGGAGACGACCCCGGGGAGTTCAAGCAGCCGGCGACACGGATGATGGGGCCGCTGGTGCCGCGCGAAGCGGCGCCCGACGCCTAGTCGGACCCGCCACCCCGCCGCCCGCTACCCTCGTCGTCGCTGTCGCTCTCCTCCTCGTCGCTCTCGCTCGAGGAGGAGCCTTCGCTGTCGGAGGAGCTGTCCACGCAGCACTTCGCCCGAGTGCCGAAGCACCCGAAGACCTTGACGGAGAGCAGATCGCCCTCCATCAACTTAAAATGGAGGGTAAACCCCTCCATCAAGCTGTGGATGCGGGCGAACGTCTTCCACCCTCGATCAAGATACATCACATTGGGGGCTGGGAATACAACGCGGACTCGCGTGCCGCTGATCCCACAGCCCCTCATGTGCAGTCTCAGTGTCTCGGGTGGGTCCAACTCCATCGCGCGTGCAAACGGAGCTGGAAGCCGGAGGCGACGACGAGGCGCCCGGCGCAGCCTGACGAAGAACTCGCAAGGGTCGTCCCCCATATGGACCGCCGTGGGGGGAGGAGCCGCCGGCGGAGGTGAAGCTGACGCGCCGCCCCGTCCGCCTCTTCCCCGAGCGCCTCGACCTCGTCCTCGACCTCGTCTGCGACCTCGCCCCCTCCCTCTTCCCCTCATGGCTGGCTCTGCCACCACGGGTGCGGAAGATGGAGAGATGCGCTGTCTGGCGGCGACCCTCGCCGCCACCGATGAAGGGCCTGCTTTCCCTTTCTCCATGGCGAATGAGAGAAAGGGGAGCAGAAGTTGAAGAAAGGAGGAGATGAGAGAGTGCGGGTTTCTGCGCTCCCCTCCCACTCTTTATAAAGGAGTGAGGTGGGGGCTCGGCCGCCCCGCTCAGCGAATCAAGGCACGGGAAGAGCAGGGAGTCGAGGCCAACCCGCTGCCTCTGCTCGCGACGGCCCAGTTTCCCACTTCCACCGTCCGCGACCCCAAGCGCATGGGAGCCGCGTGGCGGAGATGCAGAACCAAGGCGACGGGTGAGGCGGCCTCGCTCCGCCCTGTGATCGCGGGGAGTGGATGTCCGAAAACCGTGCACCGGCCCCATCCAGTAAATGCACCATGCGCTCACGCCTACCTCCGTTTAGGGAGGAGGGCGTGAACCGTCCCCATCATCGTGGCCTGACGCATGCTCGAGGGGCTTAGCCCCGTGCACGCCGCCCGCGTCACCAACGACGCCGCGTTTGACGTGTGCCGTTCTGGGCGTGCGCGGTGGGAGCGGACAGATATGCGGCGTGACCTAGGCCGCGTGTGCCCGTGCACTATTTTGGGCCTGGCCCAACAGCGCTCGGCATCGTGTATGGCCCAGGCCCGGGGGCTCCTATCGGTGTACTAGAGTAGGGGTACCCTAGTATCCCGAACTCGTGCACGGGCAGTTGCAGCGCCCCGCGGCAAGGCTTGCCAGGTGACCGCCAAGACCCTCCGTGGCTCCCTCGAAGGCCATTCAAGAACAAAGTACTCCAACCAAGGCCCCGTCAAGAGGAGCTTGCCTGGAAGGCCAACCCAGGCCCCGGCAAGAGGAGCTTGCCGGGAAGAGACAAGACCCCGGCAAGAGAAGCTTGCCGGGAAGGCCACTCAAGGCATACCAAGAAAGCTTGCCGCGACGCACCCTGCGTCCCGGCAAGGCCCGGTGAGCGACAAGCTCCCAAACACGACAAGACGACGACCATGGCAAGGAGCTTGCCGCGGGAAACTCCCACTTCGTGCCCGCGCTCCAGCACACCTGCTAACGTGTCGCTCTAGGACTCTCCCAAGCACACGTGGCAGGAGGCTGTGCAGCTAGGGGTGCGCGGTGGCAAGCGGAGATGAAGAGAAGGTCATCGTGGCAAACGGTGGCGCTCCTAACGGTCACTTTTTGCACCGTTTAGGCAACTCAGACAGGCATTTAATGCCCTTGTCCCCTGCCGTCAGAGTTAGGTAGGGTGCACTATATCCACAGTAGCGGTAGCTGCACCTACCGCATCCTTTTCCATTTTTACCCTTCTTGTCTACGTTGCCCCCTGTCGGTGACCCCTTGAAAGTATAAAAGGAGGCCTAGGCGCAACATAGAGGGGGTTCGGCCAGTTTGGCTCATTGGAAACACCAGGAACACTCTCACACTCAGTCTGGCAGCGTCCATCGCTCCTGAGCAAGAATCCAATATACACAAACAAGCAGCAGTAGGGTTTTACGCATCCGTGCGGCCCGAAGCTGGGTAAAAACCGCTCGCGTGTACTCCCTCGATCCGCTCTTTGTGCAACCTCCGCCCCCCACCGAACCGAAAGGGGCCCTGTCCCCATAGGTGTTGGTGGAATCAGCCTCCCCGACACCATTCGGGCGGGAAGTTTTCTTAAAAAAAAATTTCAGTCGAAAAAATCCTAATAAAATATAAAAAAATTCTAAAAATACAAGAAACAATTTTCACCGTCTAAACCTAATATTTAGAACAAAGTGAACATTTTTCTGGACTAAAAATGCAATTTTCAAAAATGCATATTTTTCTAATTCAAATAAAATAGCAAAAAAATTATAAATTTGATTTTAAAATTTCTTCTCCAATGTTCCTCTCTTTTGAAGAAGTCATTTTGTCTTCTCTCTTTTATTCTGATTATTGGAAATAACTGGAGAGAAAAATATTAAAACCAAATTGATCCTCTTTTCAAATTTGAGAAAATTCAAATATGAAAATATGTGAAACCTCCAACTCTCTCCTTGGGTCCTTGAGTTACTTGAGATTTCTAGGATCACAAGCAAAATGCAAATAAAACATGATATGCATATGATGACCTATGTATAACATCCAAATTAAAAATTGGGATGTTACAAACCTACCCCCCTTAAGATGAATCTTGCCCTCGAGATTCGGGTTGTCTAGAGAATATGTGTGGGTGGTCTTTCCGTAGGTCTTCCTCTTGCTCCCCGGTGGCTTCATCCTCGTTATGGTGGCTCCACTGAACTTTGCAAAACTTTATAACCTTGTTGTGGGTAACTCGGCTGGCAAACTCGAGGATCTTGACGGGTTTCTCCTCGGAGGTTAGATCACTCTCCAAGTGAATTGCTTCCAGGGGCGCTGTATCTCTTAGAGGAATATCGGCCATCTCTGCATGGCACTTCTTCAAATGGGAAACATGAAACACATCATGTACTCCTGACAATCCTTCGGGTAACTCCAACTTGTAGGCAACTTCTCCCATACGCTCCAGAACTCGGTATGGTCCTACAAATCTCGGGGCTAACTTTCCCTTTACTCCAAATCGTTTAACTCCTCGGAGTGGTGACACACGAAGATATGCTCGATCTCCAATTTCATAGACTACCTCCTTGCATTTTGTATCGGCATAACTCTTCTGCCTGGACTGAGCTACCTTCAGTCTATCTCGAATCAACTTAACCTCAGATTCCTTGATTAAATCTGGTCCCAACAACTGACGGTCTCTGAATTCATCCCACGTTAACGGTGTCCTACACCTCCTTCCATACAAGGCTTTGAAAGGTGCCATCTTCATACTAGCCTGATAACTGTTGTAGGAGAACTCTGCGTAAGGAAAATTGTCATCCCAACTAGATCCATAATCTAGCGCAGAAGATCTCAACATGTCCTCCAGAATCTGATTGACTCTCTCGGTCTGTCCATCTATCTGCAGATGAAATGTTGTACTAGTCATCATCGTTATCAGGGTCGGAGGCGGTGTCGTCGATGATGATGTAGTCTTCTGGGTGGTTGTCCTCCTCTGGTGCAGGATCTCCCATGAATAGTCCTAGTTTCTTCTTTAGGTCTTCATTCTTCCCTAGTAGTACGGCAAATTCCTCTTTATATCCATCGCTTGTAGAGTTGAGTTCCTCTTCTAGCTCCATGTTCCGGGTCAACACCTTCTTCATGTCTATCATGCTGGCGCACATATGGTTCTACTGATGATGATTATGTTGGTTTAACTCCTAGATGTAGGCTGCAATTGACTTGTCCCTCCTGGTGCAGATCATCTCCCATTGCTCATCTCGGCGTCCGCATATCTGGTAGACGGTGTCCTTAAGATCCTGTGGTAAACATTGCCAATGCGTCCCATGGCGATGTGAGCTACCATGCTCTTTCCTAAACTCCAGGTTGGTGCGTCAAAGGAAAACTCTATGGGCTTCGTAACTGGTGTGAGTGTCCTTCCTGGAACATGTACTCGAATCATCCAGCGCTCTACTTCCGGTAGAGTGGCGGTGTAGATCCCCGTGAAGCTTGGTATACCGATGTTCAGGAATCTAGTGGCCTCCTTCAAGTGTCGTCCAAAAGGGGTATCTTCATATGGTTGAGCAAACTTATTTCTTGGGTCCGCCATCTATAGAGTAGAAAGTGGAGAAGAGTCAGAAATGAGTAGAGAAGAGTGTCCTATGGCTCATCTTAGTGGTCGCATCCTACAGTCAGCGTGTGCTCTGATACCATCTTGTAGCGATCTGACCTCAGATGGTCAAATCTATGTGTATAAGTGTCATCCCTGGATTGATAATGTTGACACACACAGTACTCGAGGATTTATAATAGAGTGCAATCACACACTTATTACATCGAATGTCTCAAAAGAGAACTTATTACAATAATATCGCTGAAGGCCATCTAAATAAGATAGCTACGGAAGGTTTGAAGGTAAATGAGTCCATCAACTCCAACGGTATAGCTGAGTGCACGACAACGACCTAGCGCACCTTACTCTTCATCTAAAAACTCTGCAACATAATACGTTGCAGCCTGTGTAGGTCAGCACATGGAGTATGCTGGCAAAATAATACTATAGAGCAATGGACATGTAACAACTATAACCATATGCATATTTGGCTGGTGGAGGCTCTATGGTTATTTTTGCAGAAAGCTAATTTTCCCCTACAACAAAGGAATATATTTTATTTAACTACAAAGTTTGTTGAAAACATTGAGAAGGTTCCTCCAACTCAATCCCAAATTAATAATAATCAACCCAAAAAATTAATTAAGTAGAGTGATGAGATAAAATCAATAATTCAAGTACCAGATACTCAAGATGTCCATAACTGGGGATACGGCTAACCATAATTAGTTTATACACTCTGCAAAGGTTTGCACACTTTTTCCCACAAGACTCGATCTCCTCCGTTGGATTTCTCGCACTTCATGGTGTTCGAGAAACGGATGACCGAGACACAGTCTTTCAAAAGCGTTAACTCTTTACTCTAGGTAGACAATACCACCTACATCCCCTACATATGCTAGCCTACCACTGAAAGAGGTCACACAACATACTCAACTATGCTAGAGCCCATAATGGCTTGTGGCCGCACACGGAAGTTTCTAGCATGAATAAACTTATGATCCCTTTGATCCTGGGTGGCAAACCGTAGGATGATCACACGGGTACTCCGGGATATCCCAGGACAACGCTGGATTGCTCCAGGTGCCCAGATAACCACTAGGTGCTCCAGGGTGCCTCAACCAATCCACCCAGATGTGTATGAAAGTAACCACCTTAAGTTTAACCATTAGTAAAACTCTCACATCTTTCATGGATCTCTCAAACCCAAACCACGTCTACGAGCATAGCATAGCAGTATAAGCATAACGTACAAGTAACTCCTAGGGTTTGAAATTAAGACAATAGGTTCTACCTCATCAACTACTTTCCATTACCGACAAATATTCAAGACCTAACCATGCAGTGTTTGAGGATTGAAAACTAATTCATAAAAACTGGGTAATAAGGATATGATCAAAGTGTTACTTGCCTTGCTGACGATCTGAAAACCCTAGTGACTCGTAGTAGCATGCTTCGCACTCCAGAAACTCTATCGTGAACAAACAATAGCATACATAAGCACTAAAGCATAGGATGCAAGGGTAAAACTCAAATGAAAAGATCCAAATTGAAAGTTCAACTGAAGAGCTTCGATTTGCAAAAATAATCAATCAAATTGGAGGTACGAAACTGAAACATGATCAAAATAAGTTCCAATTCAAATCTTCTTGAAACTAAATTTTAATCTCTCAAAACCATGTTCAAGTTGATTATCTGGAAAGAGGGGAAAAAGACGAAGATTTTGGCGTTGGTTTCACAGGATTTGGACAAGCGAGCAAAAAGTTGCGAGGGTTTGAAGATCAGGGACTAATCTATGATAAAAGAAATAACGGATAGCTCCCTGGCCAAAATAAAATAAAAAGAAAACTATCGAACGAACGTTCGCTAATAGACCCAAACGAACAAATGTGATCGTTAAAATGAACTAGACAGAGAACATTCGCTACTTAGAACCGATCGGAAATAACCGAGAAAAACCGAAATAAACCGATGAAGCCCTAAAAAAACTGATATTGGTTTTGACCTAAAAACCGGCTGGTCGGCGGTGGTTTTCCGGCGAGATGGCAAGGCGGCGGCTCCGGCGGACAGCGGCGCGGGGTTGCGGTGCGGGGGCGCGGCGTTGGGCGATGGAGCGGCGGAGTGCGGTGGCAAGGCGGCGGCTTGCGGCGGCGCGGCAGCGGCGAGGAGGCGGCTGTTGCGGCGTCGGGGTGAGGTGAGGAGGAGGGGCGGCGGCGGCTCCGCCTTATAAAGGCCGAGGGGGGTTGTGGCTTGCGGGAGGGGGCGCTGGGGCGGCTCGGGAGTCGTGCTCTGGCCGGACTCGGGCGGTGGCGGCGGCGGTGGGTTCTCTCCCGCGTAAGAGGATGCGGCGGGGTTGCGGGCCGGCCTGCTCGGCTCGGCCTTCGGCCCAGTTGGGTGGGAAGTTTTTTTAAATAAAATTTCACCCGAAGAAAATCCTAATAGAATATAAAAAAAATTCTAAAAATACCAGAAACAATTTTCACCGTCTAAACCTAATATTTAGAACAAAGTGAACATTTTTCTGGACCAAAATGCAATTTTCAAAAATGCATATTTTTCTAATTCAAATAAAATAGCAAATAAAATATAAATTTGATTTCAAAATTTATTCTCCAACATTCCTCTCTTTTGAAGAAGTCATTTTATCTTCTCTCTTTTATTTTGATTACTGGAAAGAATTGGAGAGAAAAGTATTAAAACAAAATTGATCCTCTTTTAAAATTTGAGAAAATTCCAATATGAAAATATGTGAAACCTCCAACTCTCTCCTTGGGTCCTTGAGTTGCTTAAGATTTCTAGGATCACCACCAAATGCAAATAAAACATGATATGCATATGATGACCTATGTATAACATCCAAATTGAAAATTGGGATATTACACATCACAACAATTTTAATAGCATGTTGGCACGCAAGGTAAACCATTATAAACTCCTAGCTAATTAAGCATGGCATGGGCAACTATAATCTCTAATTGTCATTGCAAACATGTTCCATTCATAATAGGCTGAATCAGGAATGAACTAATCATATTTACAAAAACAAGATAGGTCGAGTTCATACCAGCTTCTCTCATCTCAATCAGTCCATCATATATCATTATTATTTCCTTTCACTTGCATGACCGAACGATGTGGATAATAATAATAGTGCACGTGCATTGTACTAAGCTGGAATCTGCAAGCATTTAATACAAGCGAGAAGACAAGGTAACATGGGCTCTTAGTTGAATCAACAATAATGCATATGAGAGGCACTCAACATTTTCATCATGGTCTTCTCCTCTCGACCCCCAAAGAACAAGAAAAGAAATAAAACTATTTACACGGGAAAGCTCTGAACAAGCAAAAGAAGAACGAGAAATCTTTTTGGGTTTTCTTTTAATTACTACTACTACATGCATGGAAAGTAAACTAGCTAAAAGCTACAACAAATTAATAATTTTTTTCTTAAGGTTTTTCAAACACACAAGAATAATGCTGGAAAATAAAATAAACTAGCATGGGTAGTACAATGAAAAAGTATGAGCACCAACAACTGGCGTGAGTGTGTGAACATGAATGTAATGTTGGTGAGAAATACGTACTCCCCCAAACTTAGGCTTTTGGCCTAATGTGGTCTACGCCCACGGATCGAAGCTACTCCCTCCGGTGTATTGAGGAGGGTCCTCAGGGTGCCACTGGTTGGCGATCTCCTCCGGATCCCACTAATAAACAGACTGGCGATAAGGGTCAAGAGGCTCTGGGACTTGTGTCAGCCTGCAGTATGCATAAATGGCCTCTGGTAAGTTGAGATACGTGCCCGAAAGTATGTTAAACAAAGAGGGTGCAGGCAAGGTAATAATCTCATAGTGAGTTTTATCAAATATCAAGTTATACTTAAGCCTTTCCTTCTTATCTTTAACAATAAAATCATGTGCTACCTTACTCTTATAATATAGAAAAATAGGAGGCAACAACTTTTCCTCTTTCTAATAATGCCTAATAGGTATCCCAAAATGTTCAGCAAGGCGTGAAGCAAAGATGCCTCCAAAAATGGGGCCCTTTGTACGGTTCAGATTTAACCGTTTAGCAACAATAGCGCCCAAGCTGAAAGTGGTATCACGAAACAAAGCATGGCGCAATATGACAATATCAGGAGCACTAAGATTTCCACTGTTCCCGCGACCAATTAAGCATCTACTAGCAAATATCGCAAAGAAACATAGAACAGGAAAATGTATACTGGTAATTCTTGCATCAGAAACTTTCCTAGTTTCTCCTACAACAATTATATCAATAAACCCATCCACATCATTACGGTGTGGTTCCTCGATGTTGCCCTCTAAGGGTATCTTGCAGACTCGACAAAAATCCTGGAGTGACATCTCCTTAACCTCATCATATAAGTGAAACAACACTAAAGGTGGTGATTTCTTAGCATGGAAATAAAATTTTTGCACGAAAATACTAGTGAGTAGGAGATACTGTCCGTGATGGTCGTGGAGGAAGTCGGTGAGGCCTGCATTCTCAGCCAAGTAATAGAAATCATCGTAAATTCCGGTGGTTCTTAATAACTCTTCACAAGGCCATTCACATGGCCGAACCTCTAGAGTGCGAGGAAGATGGTATTTGGGCTTTTTATTCTCCTCATTCTGGTTACCCTTTGAGCTTCAACTTGAAGCGCCCCTCAACTATCTCTTAAAAATTTTCTCCCTCTAAAAATTTCTAAAATTTTTAGTGACTCAAAATAAAAGTGAACCAAACTCAACAAGATTGATAGCAACTACTCCTACAAGTGCATAGAGGCTATATCATGCATTAAAACTACTTTTGACCACATAAATTTGACATGCAAGCTCAAGAACAGGGTCACCTATGCAGCAAAAATTTGTAATAAATAAAGCACTAGAACAAAAACTAATTGGACCATTGGAGGAGTCACATACCTAAGAACAATCCCCCAAAGCAGTTTTGTGAATGGAGCTTTGAGCAAGGAGATCGAAAATGGCAGCAAGATGAGCTAGAACATGGGTTTGAGCTACGAGATGATTTTTCTGGAGGAAGACGAAGTGTGTGGGTGCTGGAATAAGTGGAGGGGGTCCACATGGGGTCCACGAGGTAGGGGGCGCGCCCTGGGGGGGGGGCTGCACCCTCGTGGCCAAGTGGTGGGGCCCCCTAGTGTGTTCTCAGTGCCAATAATTCTAAAATATTCTACAAAAAATCATATATCATTTTCAGGACATTTGGAGAACTTTTATTATTGGGGTATTTTTATTACAAGGATAATTCAGAAAACAGACATAAAATACTATAGTTGCATTATTTAATCTAAATAACAGAATGTAAAAGGAAGGTACAAAGAGTTGTGCTTTCTAACTTCATCCATCTCATGCTCATCAAAAGGAATCCACTAACAAGGTTGATCAAGTCTTGTTAACAAACTCTTTCCGAATAACATGAAACCGGAGAATTTTCGAATAACACTAGGTTACCTCAACGGGGATATGCATGTCCCCAACAATAAGAATATCATATTTTTTCTTGACAGTAGGGAGAGGAAATTTAAAACCTCCAGTAGTTATCATTGAAATTTTTCAATAGAATTGATACTGTGGACTTGAGTTTGTTTCCTCGGAAAGTGTACCGTATGCTCATTACCATTAACATGAAAAGTGACATTGCCTTTGTTGCAATCAATAACAACCCCTGCAGTATTCAAAAAGGGTCTACCAAGGATAATCGACATACTAACGTCCTCTGGAATATCAAGAATAACAAAGTCCGTTAAAATAGTAACATTTGCAACTACAAGAGGCACATCCTCACAGATACCGACAGGTATAGCAGTTGATCTGTCCGCCATTTGCAAAGATATTTCAATAGGTGTCAACTTATTCAAATCAAGTCTATGATATAAAGAGAGAGGCATAATACTAACACCGGCTACAAGATCACATAAAGCAGTTTTAACATAGTTTCTTTTAATGGAGCATGGTATAGTTGGTACTCTGGGATCTCCTAGTTTCTTAGGTATTCCACCTTTAAAAGTATAATTGGCAAGCATGGTGGAAATTTCAGCTTCCGGTATCTTTATTTTATTTTTAACAATATCTTTCATATACTTAGCATAAGGATTCATTTTAAGCATATCAGTTAAACGCATACATAAAAAGATAGGTCTAATCATTTCAGCAAAGCGCTCAAAATCCTCATCATCCTTTTTCTTGGATGGTTTAGGAGGGAAAGACATGGGTTTCTGAACCCATGGTTCTCCTTCTTTACCGTGCTTCCTAGCAACGAAGTCTCTCTTATCATAATGTTGATTCTTTGATTGTGGGTTATCAAGAACAACAACATGTTCAATCTCTACATCATTGTTATTGCTAGGTTGAGCATCAACATGAACATCATCATTAACATTATTACTAGGTTCATGTTCATTACCAGATTGTGTTTCAGCATCAGAAATAGAAATATCATTGGGATTCTCAGGTGTGTCAACAACAGGTTCACTAGAAGCATGCAAAGTCCTATCATTTTTTCTTTTTCTTCTTCTTATAAGAACTAGGTGCATCAACATTAGTTCTCTGATAATCTTGCTCAGCTCTCTTAGGGTGGCCCTCAGGATACAAAGGTTCCTGAGTCATTTTACCACCTCTAGTCACAACTCTAACAACATTTTCATTTTCCTTATTATTCAATTCTTTGAGCAAATCATCTTGAGCTTTAAGCACTTGTTGTACTTGAGTGGTAACCATAGAAGCATGTTTACTAATATGTTTAAGGTCACCTTTAACTCTAGACATATAATCACTCAAGTGTTCAATTATATAAGCATTATGTTTCAATTGTCTACCAACATAAACATTAAAGTTTTCTTGTTTAACAATAAAATTATCAAATTCATCCAAGCATTGGCTAGCAGACTTATTACAAGGAATATCACCTTCATCAAATCTATAGAGAGAATTTACCTATACTACCTTTGTCGGGTTATCAAGATCATGTATTTCTTCAATAGGTGGTAAATTCTTAACATCTTCAGCTTTAATACCCTTTTCTTTCATAGATTTCTTTGCCTCTTGCATATCTTCAGGACCAAGAAATAGAATACACCTTTTCTTCGGAGTTGTCTTAGGAGTTGGTTCAGGAAGTGTCCAATCATTATCATTACTCAACATATTATTCAATAGCAATTCAGCTTGCTCAACAGTTCTTTCCCTAAAAACACAACCAGCACAAATATCAGGTGGTCTCTGGAAGCATCGGTTAGTCCATTATAAAAGATATCAAGTATTTCATTTTTCTTGAGAGGATGATCAGGCAAAGCATTAAGTAATCGGAGAAGCCTCCCCCAAGCTTGTGGGAGACACTATTCTTCAATTTGCACAAAATTATATATTTCCCTTAAGGAAGCTTGTTTCTTATGAGAGGGGAAATATTTAGCAGAGAAGTAATAAATCATATCCTGGGGACTACGCACACAACCAGGAGCAAGAGAATTAAACCATGTTTTAGAATCGCCCGTTAAGGAGAACGGAAATAACTTAAGGATATAGTAGTAATGAATTTTTTCCTCATGAGTGAATAGGGTGGCTATATCATTCAATTTAGTAAGATGTCCAACAATAGTTTCGGATTCATAGCCATAAAAAGGATCAAATTCAATCAAAGTAATTAACTCAGGATCGACTGAGAAATCATAATCCTTATCAAAAATACAGATAGGTGAAGTAGCAAAAGCAGGGTCATATTTCATTCTAGCATTCAAAGACTTTTCTTTCAGATTAGCTAACAGTTTCTTAAGATCATATCTATCTTTGCAAGCTAGAAGATCTCTAGCAATTTCTTCATCCATAACATAACCCTCAGGCACATCAGGCAATTCATATCTAGGGGGAGAATCTTCGTCATCACTTTCATCAATATTGTCAGTTTCAATAATTTCATTCTCTCTAACCCTAGCAAGTTGTTCATCAAGAAATTCACCTAATGACACAGTATTATCAAGCATAGAAGTAGTTTCATCATAAGCATAATGCACAGTAGAAGTGTCATTATCAATAACATGCGACATATTAGAATCAATAGCAGGAGTAGGTGTCGCAAGTTTACTCAAAATAGAAGGTGAATCAAGTGCAGAGCTAGATGGAAGTTCCTTACCCCCCTCGTAGTTGAGGGAAAAATCTTGGTTCTTTCATCTTTCAAGTTTCTCATAGTGATCTACAGATATAAATCCCAAGTGAATCAAAGAATAGAGCTATGCTCCCCGACAACGGCGCCAGAAAATAGTCTTGATACCCATAAGTATAGGGGATTGCAATAGTTTTTGAGGGTAGAGTATTCATCCCAAATTTATTGATTCCGACACAAGGGGAGCCAAAGAATATTCTCAAGTATTAGCAGTTGAGTTGTCAATTCAACCACACCTGAAAGACTTAATATCTGCAGCCAAGTATTTAGTAGCAAAGTAGTATGGAGGTAGCGGCAACGGTGGCAAAAGTAACAGTAACAGTTGTGTAGCAATTGTAACAGTGGCAACGGAAAAGTAACTAAGCAAATATCAATATGTGAAAAGTATAGGAAATGGATCAATGATGGATAATTATGTCGGATGTGATTCCTCATGCAACAGTTATAACATAGGGTGACACAGAACTAGCTCCAGTTCATCAATGTAATATAGGCATGTATTCCGAATATAGTCATACGTGCTTATGGAAAAGAACTTGCATGCCATCTTTTGTCCTACCCTCCCGTGGTAGCGGGGTCCTATTGGAAACTAAGGGATATTAAGGCCTCCTTTTAATAGAGTACCAAACCAAAGTATTAACACTTAGTGAATACATGAACTCCTCAAACTACGGTCATCACCGGGAGTGGTCCCAATTATTTTCACTTTGGGGTTACCGGATCATAACACATAGTAACTTGCAAGATAGGATCAAGAACTCACATATATTCATGAAAACATAATAGGTTCAGATTTGAAATCATGGCACTCGGGCCCTGGTGACAAGCGTTAAGCATAGAAAAGTCACTGCAACATCAATCTTAGAACATAATGGATACTAGGGATCAAACCCTAACAAAACTAACTCGATTACATGATAAATCTCATCTAACCCATCACCGCCCAGCAAGCCTACGATGGAATTACTCACACACGGCGGTGAACATCATGAGATTGGTGATGGAGTAAGGTTGATGATGACGATGACGACGGATTCCCCTCTCCGGAGCCCCGAACGGACTCCAGATCAGCCCTCCCGATGAAGATTACGGCTTGGTGGCGGCTCCGTATCGTAAAACATGATGAATCCTTCTCCCTCTTATTTTTTTCTCCCCGAATGTGAATATATAGAGTTGGAGTTGACGTCGGTGGAGCCTGAGGGGGCCCATGAGGCAGGGGGCGCCCGAAGGGGGGCGCCCTGCACCCTCGTGGATAGGCTGTGGGCCCCCTTACACTGGTTAGTGACTCCGGAAGCATGCACGTATAGTCTCTCGTTATGCTATGATGTTGGAGCATGATTTATTTTGACTGTCTTGCTTATGAGTGGCGGTCAGGGACGAGCGATGGTCTTTTCCTACCAATCTACCCCCCTAGGGGAATGCGTAGTAGTACTTTGCTTCGAGGGCTAATAAATTTTTGCAATAAGTATATGAGTTATTTATGACTAATGTGAGTCCATCGATTATACGCACTCTTACCTTCTCGCAATTTGCTAGCCTCTATGACACCGTGCATTGCCCTTTCTCACATTGAGATGTGGTGCAAACTTCGTAGGTGCATCCAAACCCCGTGATATGATATGCTCTATCACACATAAGCCTCATTATATCTTCCTCAAAACAGCCACCGCACCTACCTATTATGGCTTTTCCATGGCCATTCCGAGATATATTGCCATGCAACTTCCACCGCTTCCGTTTGATGACATGATCATTCACTGTCATATTGCTTTGCATGATCACATAGCTGACATAGTGTTTGTGGCTCAGCCACTGTTCATCATTTTTATTACAAGTTATGCTAGATCATTGCACATCTTGGTACATGCCAGAGGCATTTATATAGAGTAATATTTTGTCATAGGTATCGAGTTGTAATTTTTTATTTATTTTGAGTTATAAGTAATTAGAGGTGTGATGATCATCGTTATTCATTTTTAAAGCAGTGCCCCAGTGAGGAAAGGATGACGGAGACTATGATTCCCCCACAAGTCGGGATGAGACTCCAGACTATGAGAGAGAAAAAAAGAAAAAAAGAAAAAAAGAAAACAGAAAAATAAAAAAGGGGAAAAAAGAAAAAAAATAAACAAAGAAAGAAGGGGCATTGCTAGTATCCTTTACCACACTTGTGCTTCAAAGTAGCACCATGTTTTTCATATGGAGAGTCTCCTATGTTGTCACTTTCACATACTAGTGGGAATTTTTCATTATAGGATTAGATGCACACCCACTTAGTTTTCATATTGAGCTTTCATACACTTATATCTCTTAGTGCATTCGTCGCATGGCAATCCCTACTCCCCATGTTGATATCGATTGATGAGCATCTCCATAGCCCGTTGGTTAGCCGCATCGACGTGAGACTTTCTTACTTTTTTGTCTTCTCTATATTTACCCCCATCATCATACTCTATTTCATCCGTAGTGCTATATCCATGGCTTGCGCTCATGTATTGCGTAAGAGTTGAAGAAGCTGAAGCGCATTAAAAAGTATGAACCAATTGTTCGGCTTGTCATCGGGGTTGTGCATCATAAATACTTTGTGTTAAGAAGACAGAGCTTGACAAGACTATATGATTTTGTAGGGATAACTTATTTTAGCATTGGTATTTTGAAAGACATGGTTGCTTGTTGATATGCTTGAGTATCTAAATTATTATGTCAAAACTAGACTATTGCTTTGAATCACATAAAAAGTCCAATTGTCCATGCTATAAAGAAAAGAATATGATATGACAGGTTAAATAGCACTCCACATAAAAAATTCTATTTTTATCAATTACCTACTCGAGGATGTGTAGGAGTTAAGCTTGGGGATGCTGATACGTCTCCAACGTATCTATAATTCTTTATTGTTCCATGCTATTATATTATCAATCTTGGATGTTTTATAATCATTTTATAGTCAGTTTATATCATTTTTTGGTACTAACCTATTGACATAGTGCCAAGTGCCAGTTCTTGTTTTTTCCGTCTTTTTTACATCGCAGAAAATCAATATCAGACGGAGTCCAAATGCCATGAAACTTTACGGAGATTTTTTATGGACCAGAAGAAACATGTTGGGCCCTGGTTGCACCTGGGGGGAGTCCCGAGGAGGGGACAACCCACCAGAGCGCGCCAGGAGGCCCAGGCGCGCCCTGGTGGGTTGTGCCCACCTCGGGTGCCCCCCGGACCACCTCTTTGCTCTATAAATACCCAAATATTCCTAAAACCCTAGGGGAGTCGACGGAATATTCATCCAGCCGCTACAGAGTCCAGAACCACCAGATCCAATCTAGACACCATCTCGGATCGGGTTCACCTCCTCATTGGTCCCTCTCCGATGATGCGTGAGTACTTCTTTGTAGACCTTCGGGTCCATAGTTAGTAGCTAGATGACTTCATCTCTCTCTCTCTCTTGATTCTCAATACAATGGTCTCTTGGAGATCCATATGATGTAACTCCTTTTGCGGTGTGTTTGTTGGGATCTGATGAACTCTGAGTTTATGATTAGTCATATCTTTTTATATCCATGAAAGTTATTTGAGTTTCTTTGATCTCTTATATGCATGATCTATTATAGCCTCGTATTTCTTCTCTGATATTTGGGTTTTATTTGGCCAACTTGATCAATTTATCTTGCAATGGGAAGAGGTTCTCGGTAGTGGATTCGATCTTACGATGCTTGATCCCAGTGACAAAAAGGGAACCAACACGTATGTATCGTTGCTACTAAGGATGTAAAGATGGGATGTATATCTACACAATAGATAAACGGATCTCGTCTATATCATGTCATCGTTCTTATTGAATTACTCCGTTTTTCTATGAACTTAATACACCAGATGCATGCTGGATAGCGGTCGATGTGTGGAGTAATAGTAGTATATGCAGGCAGGAGTCGGTCTACTAATCTTGGACGTGATGCATATGTAATGATCATTGCCTAGATATCGTCATAATTATTTGAGGTTCTATCAATTGCCCAACAGTAATTTGTTTACCTACTGTTTGTTATCTTTCTCGAGAGAAGCTACAAGTGAAACCTACGCCCCCGGGTCTTCTTCCTCATATATTTGCTTGCGATCTACTTTTCGTTTGCATTTTTTTCCAGATCTATTAAACCCAAAATACAAAAATACTTTGCTGCACTTCATTTTATTTATGATCTATTATGTTAATCTACTACAATTTCCTGGCATCATTACCTAAAAGGGATTGACAACCCCTTTAACATGTCGGGTTGCGAAGTGTTGTTATTTGTGTGTAGGTGTTGTTTACATTGTGTTGCTTGGTTCTCCTACTGGTTCGATAACCTTGGTTTCTTCACTGAGGGAAATACCTACTATCGCTGTGCTGCATCATCCCTTCCTCTTTGGGGAAATACCAACGTAGTCCTAGCAGACAAAAGCTTTTCTGGCGCTATAGTCAGAGAGCAATCAACTAATCATACACGCAAATGTGTACTATCAAGATCAGGGACTCATGGGAAGATATCACAACACAACTCTAGACACGAATTAAAATAATATAAGCTTTATATTACAAGCCAAGGGCCTCGAGGGCTCGAATACATAAGCTTGAATACAAACGAGTCAGCGGAAGCAATAATATCTGAGTAGAGACATAAGTTAAGCAATTTTGCCTTAAGAAGGCTAGCACAAAAGTAACAACGATCCAAAAGGCAAGGCCTCCTGCCTGGGAACCTCTTAACTACTCCTAGTCGTTAACGGTCTCCACGTTGTAGTAGGTACCCTCGGGGTAGTAGTAGTAATCGGTGGTCACATTTGACTCATGGACACCATCATCTGATCGCAGCAATCGGGTATGGGGGGGAATTAGCAAAGCTACCATGACTACTCATCGAAAGTACTCGCAAGACTTACATTAGAACTATTCTAAGTATGCATCGGTATCAAAGGGGTGGTATGTATCTGTGGACTTAACTGCAGAATGCCAGAAGAGAAGGGAAAGCCTAGCCTATCGAAGACTAGCATCTTCAAGCATCTTGCAACATCCCAAGAGATAAGAGTAACATAGCATAATAGTAGTAAGTTTGTTGTAATTAACATTGACACCCAGAGATCCTTCCTCGACTCCCTGCGAGAAAGCAATGCCGAAGCCACATATCCATTTCATGCCTCAGCATCCAATTTGATACATGTCCAATGTATCTGTAATTTTTGATTGTTCCATGCTATTATATTATCTGTTTTGGATGTTTTATATGCATTAATATGCTATTTCATATTATTTTTGGCACTAACCTATTAACCTAGAGCCTAGTGCCAGTTTCTGTTTTTTCCTTGTTCTAGAGTTTTACAGAAAAGGAATATCAAACGGAGTCCAAACGAGCTGAACATTTATGGTGATTTTTTATGCACCAGAAGAAGCGCACGAATCATAAGAGTTTGACTCGAAGCTTCACGAGGAAGCGACAAGGGTGGAGGGAGTGCCCCCTGTCTTGCCGCTACCTCGTGCACCCCCTGGCATGAAGCCGACGCCAAAAATTCATATAAATCTAGAAACCACCGGAAAGAAACCTAGATCGGGAGTTCTGCCACTGCAAGCCTCTTTAGCCATGAAAAACCAATCAGGAGCCCATTTTGGCACCCTACCGGAGGGGGAAACCATCAGCAGAGGCCATCTTCGTCATCCCGGCGCTCTCCATGATGAGGAGGGAGTAGTTCACCCTGAGGGATGAGGGTATGTACCAGTAGCTATGTGTTTGATCTCTCTCTCTCCCTCTCGTGTTCTTGATTTGGCACGATCTTGATGTACCGCGAGCTTTCTTACTATAGTTGAATCATATGGTGGTTCTCCCCCTCTATCTTTTATGATGAATTGAGTTTTACCTTTGAGGTTTCACTATTATCGGATTGAATACTATTATGGATTTGAGAACACTTGATGTATGTCTTGCGTGGGATACCCGTCGTGACAATGGGGTGTTCTATTGATTTACTTGATGTATGTTTTTGCACTCAACTCGTGGATTCCCGAGGTGACATTGCGGTAATCTATGCATAGGGGTTGATGAATGTTTGCGTCCTTGTTTCTCCGGTAGGAATCTTTGGGCACTCTTTGAAGTTCTTTTTGTTGGATTGAATATTATTAATCTGAAGTTGTTTGATGCATATCGTATAATTGACCCAAGGATACTTGTGGTGACATTGGAGTATCTAGGTGACATTAGGGTTGGCTGATGTGTATCATATGGTGTTATTTTACTATGAACTCTAGGGCTATTTGTGACACTTATAGGAATAGATCAATGAATTGATCGGAAAGAATAACTTTGAGGTGGTTTCATACCCTACAAGCAATTTCATCTTATGTTCTCCATGATAGGAACATTGGAGTGACTTTTGTCGCATGTTGAGGGATTGCCATATGATCTAATTATGTTATCATTATTGAGAGAACTTGCACTAGTGAAAGTATGAACCCTAGGCCTTGTTTCCTAGCATTGCAATACCGTTTCCACTAACTTTTGTTACTAGTTACCTTGCTGTTTTTATATTTTCAGATTAGAAAGACCTATATCTACCATCCATATTAAAGTTGCATCACCATCTCTTCGCTGAACTAGTGTACCTATGCAATTTACCATTGTATTGGGTGTGTTGTGGACATAAGAGACTCTTTGTTATTTGGTTGCAGGGTTGTTTGAGAGAGAACAAAGTTGCTATCTATGATGATTATTGTGATGACATGTATGCTATAAAGAATAATGATAACCTTGAAACTTTTCATCATGTTTTCAATTTTCAATTGGATTATGCCTCACATGATACTTATTTTGTTTGCTCCCAGTACTATTGATGAGAAGAATTTAGCTTATGTGGAGGGTAGTAAATTTTCTATGCTTGTGGATCATGCAAATATTATTTATGTGATAGTTATATTGTTGAATTCATTCATGATGCTACTGAAAATTATTATGAGAGAGGAACATATGCTTTTACATATTGCAATAATATCTTTCCTCTCTATGTGTTGAAAATCTTGAAGTTATTCTTGTTTTTCCTTCCTATGCTAGTTGATTCTTGTTCTCATAAATTGTTTGTTCACAAAATCCCTATGCATAGTAAGTGGGTTAGACTTAAATGTGCTAGTCATATGCTTCATAATGCTCCCATTATGTACAATCCTTATCTTTTATGTGAGCATCATTGAAATCATCATGCCTAGCTAAAAAGGAAGTAAAGAAAAGTGCTTGTTGGGAGACAACACAACATTTACCCATACTTTTTGTGTGTGTTCACATGATTGTGCTACTGTATTAATCATGTTTATAGCTTTTGTTTCAATAAAGTGCCAAGTAAGACCTTTGGGATGGTCTATGGTCATAGTTGATTTGATCTTGCTGAAAAACATAAACTTTTGCACCCATTAAAATTATTGTCATTTATTACAGAAGCGTGGTAAAATACTGATTATTTTTGCACAAGATTTATACACAAATTGCCCAGGTTGTCCTAATTTTTCAGAATTTTTAGAGTTACAAAAGTATGGAAAGTTTCCAGATTACTATAAACTGTTCTGTTTTTGACGGATTCTGTTTTTCATGTGTTGTTTGCTTATTTTGATGAATCTATTAGTAGTATCACTACTAGGGAAAGCCTAGCAGTTGCGCGGGTTAAATGCTTATCAGTAGCGCGGGTGGCCGCGCTACTGATACGGCGCTACGGCTAATGCTTAACAGTAGCGAGGTTTGACCCACGCTACTGCTACCTAGGGATAGAAGCAGTGTTGGTATGCAACAAGTGCTACTGCTAATAGCTGCAACGCCCTTGAACAAAGAGCGCTACTGCTAAGAACTCGCTGCTGCTAAAGCCATACCCCAGGCTACTATTATTAGTTTTTGATTTTTTTCTACTCCATATTTTGTGCTACTGAATTTTGTTTAGGGCTCTATACAATAATCTCTAGCATATCATACACATAAAAATGTAATCATAGCATATACATACAAATAGTCTCATCAAATCATGTCATCATCATAATCATCATCCAACACAAAGTGGTCTCTCGTCATCATCTTGAAAATAGTGATACAAGTCTCGAATACTTGCAACTACATCGTCATCCACCTAAACAATGATATACGCGAGAAGAGCTATCACTATGAGTGAGAGCAGAAATATGCAATACATCAGGCGGCGGTTATGAGTCCTCTCTCTCGCTAGCGCGAACCTCAAGTAACTAGCTTCGACTTCTTGTCTGCTTTTGAAGCCTTTATGGCTGGCGCCCGAGACCCCATCCACTTGCGCCTGACACTCAGGCCACTCGTCGTACACCCCCGGACCTTCTCTTTGTACACGACATAGCACTGCTTATTCGCCATCAAGAATCTAGGTACCTATTAGAGATGCATCTTCATCAAGAGAATGTACAATCATATGCAACAAAATATACTAGAGCAACACGGAAAAGAAAGGGTTAGCAACTAGATGCAACATATAGTACGCAAGCTAATTAACTAGAGGTACATAGGACATCGTACCCAAACTAACATAGCGTTATGCAAGTTCGGCAGGGACCACGGACATCACAAAGTTTCATCGCTACAGAAAGTATACAAGTTCAACTGACACATATCATCATCATCGGCATCGTAAATCAGTAGAAGTTACATCCTTCCATATCATCAAGGATGGACCCTAGCTTCTTGAACGGTGTGAGGTGATGACGGTGCATGCCTATGCGAGTTCAGATGTCAGCTCGCGATATAGGGTCGTGGTGGAACATCCCCTTCTCATCGACGACTTCTTTCATGATGATCGTTGCAATGTCCCTCTTGATGCAAAAGAAGTTGTCTCTAAGTTTATAATCCGCTTCTCCATGAGATTCTACCCACTTGTGGATATGATCATCATTTCTGCTTGTCATGCGAAGCTTTTGGTGATCCATGTTGAACTCAATCATGAGACGGAGGAGGTAGAATCCATCTTTCTTGATTGTTTTTGGGACATTGATGCAGCAGAAGTTAGTTTTATGCGAGAAACCCAACTTCTTGTTTCTTTGTTTCCTGATCTTCAGGTGGCCACCCCTAATGCTGAAGCCTTGGAGAGCATCATCTAGAATATTCATTATGTGGGTGTAGTCCTTCTTCTCGTAGTTTCTGGTTGGGTCAAAATACACGGTGTGGGAGACTCGCAAGTAAAAAATGATAAGGATGGCGTGACCATTGCTGCAGGGAAAAACACCTCAAATTATTCTCCATATGAGCGAGAAGGAATGATTGAAATGTACGAAAAGGTTGTCCGGAACTGACTTAATTTGGATGATAAGGCAGGAGGACAATTTCCTGGTCCTTATTATGTACCATGAAGTTTTGGAGGTACGCCCTAGTAGTTTCACGCTCAAAGTCGCTGAGACTCAAGAAGGACTCGTGCATGTAGTATGGATCCGCCACACAGATTTGCGAGACTTCTTCTCTCTTCATGATGGAGCTCATATGTAGCGCAAAAGGTGGATGATTGTAAAATCGAGCCGCCGTGTGTCCAGGTAGCACTTCCCCTCAGGCACACGAGCTGCGTATGTCAGATATCCTGGATCCTTCGAGGCTAGTAGGCTTTTCTCAGTCGACAACACATGGTCGTACAGTCTCCTGAGATCCCCTAATAGTGCCTCCAGTAGTTTCGGCAGTAGCATCGGCTCGCCCGTGACATGGAACATGGCCACACCATTGACTAGCACACACTCTTCAAAATCCACCATCTGGCTACTATGTGCTCTGGCTTGTTTGTAGGCAGCTGAGCCTATCTTCCCCGGTCTCTTCCTCTCCTTTTTCTTGGGCACACCTTCTAGACCCTTCCTTAACCCTTGCCCTAGTGCTGCCGGGCTAAGCACTGTACGACCCCCGGCTAGTTGATCCTGTGTTGAGGCGGCTTCTTCAGGCGTGTCCTGTGATGATTTCATGAGGAGAGACTTCTTCCAATCCCTACTAGGACGTTCCTGCCCAGGCAGATCATCCATACCCTCATCAGCATGCTGATAACCCGACTCATCATATGGCTGAATTATCATATCTAAGTCACCGTCATAGGCGCATGTGTTGAGGAAACTCATTGGGTCCTCCATCTCCTCCATCACATCATCCATTCTTTGTTCTACGGGGCCAATTACATCAACCACTATTGGACCCCCTTCATCACGTCATCCGCCGGTCTCACACAGCACTACATGAGCTGGTAATTGCGTAGGCGGGGTGGTGGTCCCCATACATGCTTGTTGATGTGTGGTTATTAGTGTGCTCTCGGCCGTCTCGAGACAAAGAAGATTCTTCGGCCATAGCAGCACCCAACCCTTGCAGCTTCCAATCCACAACGAGGTCTCATCGTCCTCTCCCCTAGCCGTACTGGAGGAGGCAAATCCTCGTGCCCCGATTTCAAACTTGACAAGGTAACCCTGAAGTGCCCAGTGGGGATCGGCTGGCTGTGGAACATGAGTTCCAAGGGCTTCGTTATCACACCCTTTCTCACATCCACCTTCTGGCCTTTGATGAAGTAGAGTATGGTGCACGGGGTTTCGTCTGCCTGCAAACACATGCCTGCGGCGTAAAACATCCGAAAGGCAACGAAAATGGAATATTATATATATATATATATGTTTGTGCAACATGTAATTACCATGAGGGCGTCGAGCTCAGCCAAAGACGAAGGCCCACCTAGCGCGCAAGAGAATAAGGACGGGATGCTATGCGCGAGTGCGGGTGCGAGAGCAGGCCCAGTTGTGTGAGCAGGTGATAGTGCGGTGGTGTTGTTCACGGAGTTGCTCACGATGAAACTATGCATGGTGAAATCATGTACTGTCTTGTCTGGATTTTCCTTCATCGAGTTGATGATAACCGAGAGCAAGTTAGTAGAGAAATCATTTCTCACGTATTTACAGCTGCATTGACTGCCTGCTATAGCAACTCATTTTCTCCTCAACTGTTTTTTCGCGTCCTCAACTGCTTTTTTCTCGAATGCAAGCTTCACCTTCTCATTGATGTCTGCCTAAATAAACTTCTTTTTCTTCTTCTTGGCCTTCGGGCCCTCATTGTAAAACACCTTCCATGTGGCACCATCTCCGGCGCCGTGCACACGTCCATATTGCGGATGCTAGCCCGAAGGGAGTCCCTTAAGTTCGTTCAAGGCCCGGTTGAGAGGGGTGTCCCACTTGGGCCTCATCGGCGAAGTAGGGCTTTTGCCTGCAAGCTGGTGTTGCTTCTCCTGCAGAAGGAATGTGAACCTTTTATGAATGTGTAGTTGACTTGATCAGGAGCTAAATGTAAGGTGGTAAAAGAATAATTACATGTATTCTAATCAATCTCCTCATGGTTTGGTCAATGTAAAAAACCTTCTTTTCCTTGTCCCACTTGTAGCGGGACCTGATGAAGTCACACTCCAAGGGGTTGGTGAACTTCACGAAAGAGTCTGGGAGACCCATGGCTTCATGTTCCGCGTCCTCCTTATCCCGTATGGGCCTTTTACCGAGGTAGCCACAGCTTCCGAGGTGATGCTTCCCCGTGTTCCTTTGCTAAAGGCTCTTGAATTTCGCAGCCTTAGCCTTGACTACTTCGGTAGCGCAAGTGTCCTTGAATTTTTTGAACCCCTCTTACGTAAGTGTCGGATTTTCCTCCAGAATATTGGACATGGGTTCCTCAGCCTCAATAGCTCGTTTCACCCTCCCTTTCAAGGAGGCCAAATCATTGATGAACATGCCCATGGCATGATTGTTAATCATTTTCATCTTTGGATCATCCCACGGTTGTTCTATGCTATCATCCCGGTCGGGGAACTTCAATCTCTTGTGCAACTACGTCAGGAGCAGCTGCCTCAAATGTTCTTTACTCCTTAAGTCATCGTCGTTGATGCTCGCGCATTCCCGTAGGATGCATCCTACTTGGTTCCCGTAGCACTTGCGAGGTTCTTTCGGCTCTAATGGCTCAAATTTGCCAGGTGCCTGATACGTCTCCAATGTATCTATAATTTTTGTTTGTTCCATGCTATTATATTATCTGTTTTAGATGTTTAATGGGATTTAATATTCTTTTTTATAATATTTTTGGGACTAACCTATTAACAGGAGGTCTAGTGCCAGTTTCTGTTTTTTTGCCTATTTTAGAGTTTCGCAGAAAAGGAATACCAAATGGAATCCAAACGGAATGAAACCTTCGCGATGATCTTTCTAGGACCGAAAGCAAACCAGGAGACTTGGAGTTGAAGTATGGAACGCCACGAGGCGGCCACGAGGCAGGAGGGCGCTCCCAAGGGGGTAGGCGCGCCCCACCCTCGTGGGCCCCTTGTAGCTCCACCGACGTACTTCTTTCGCCTATATATACTATTATACCCTTGATCGATCGCAGAGAGCCACAAAATCCACTTTTCCATTGCCGCAACCTTCTGTACCCGTGATATCCCATCTTGGGGCCTTTTCTGGTGATCTGGCGGAGGGGGAATCGATCATGGAAGGCTTCTACATCAACACCATAGCTTCTCCGATGAAGCATGAGTAGTTTACCACAGACCTTTGGGTGCATAGTTATTAGCTAGATGGCTTCTTCTCTTTGATTCTTAATACAAGGTTCTCCTCGATGTTCTTCGAGATCTATTCGATGTAATACTCTTTTGTGGTGTGATTGCCGAGATCCCATGAATTGTGCGTTTATGAACAAGATTATATATGAATATTGTTTGGTTCTTCTCTGAACTCTTATATGCATGATTTGATATCTTTGCAAATATCTTTGAATTATCGGTTTAGTTTGGCCTACTAGATTGATATTCTTGCAATGGGAGAAGTGCTCAGCTTTGGGTTCGATCTTGCGGTGTCCTTTCCGAGTGACAGTAGGGGAAGCAAGGCACGTATTGTATTGTTGCCATCGAGGATTAAAAGATGGGCTTTATATCATATTGTTCGAGTTTATCCCTCTACATCATGTCATCTTGCTTAATGCGTTACTCTGTTCTTATGAACTTAATACTCTAGATGCATACTGGATAGCGGTCGATGTGTGGAGTAATAGCAGTAGATGCAGAATCGTTTCTATCTACTTGACACAGATGTGATGCCTATGTTCATGATTATTGCCTTATATATTCTCATAACCATGCGCTTTTCTATCAATTACTCGACAGTAATTTGTTCACCCACCATAATACATGCTGTCTTGAGAGAAGACACTAGTGAAACCTATGGCCCCCGGGTCTCTTTCTTATTATATTGCATCTCTTTTATTTACATCGCATCTATTTTACTATTTTGCAATCTTTACTTTACAATCTATACAACAAAAATACCAAAAATATTTATTTTACTATCTTTATCAGATCTCACTTTTGCGAGTGACCGTTAAGGGATTGACAACCTCGTTATTGCGTTGATTGCAAGGTTCTTGATTGTTTGTCTAGGTACTATGTGAATTGTGCGTTGTCTCCTACTGGATTGATACCTTGGTTCTCAAAACTGAGGGAAATACTTATGCTACTTTGCTGCATCACCCTTTCCTCTTCAAGGGAAAACAAACGCATGCTCAAGAGGTAGCAAGATGGATTTCTGGCACCGTTGCTGGGGAGATCTATGCCAAGTCAAGACATACCAAGTACCCATCATAAACTCTTCTCCCTCACATTACATTATTAGCCATTTATCTCTCGTTTTCCTTCCCCCACGTCTAAAACAATTTTCAAAAACCTTTGCCTTTTCTTCGCCCCTCTTCTGTTCGTCTCTTTTCACTTGCTTCTTGTGTGCTTGTATGTTGGATTGATTGTTTGTCACGATGGCTCAAGATAATACTAAATTGTGTGACTTTTCCAATACCAACAACAATGATTTTATTAGCAGTCCGATTGCTCCTACTACCGATGCTGAATCTTGTGAAATTAATACCGCTTTGTTGAATCTTGTTATGAAAGATCAATTTTCTGGCCTTCCTTGTGAAGATGCCACTACCCATCTAAACAAGTTTGTTGATTTGTGTGATATGCAAAAGAATAAAGATGTGGATAATGATATTGTTAAATTGAAGCTATTTCCGTTTTCGCTTAGAGATCATGCTGAAACTTGGTTCTCTTCTTTGCCTAAAAATAGTATTGATTCATGGGATAAGTGCAAAGATGCTTTTATCTCTAAGTATTTTCCTCCCACTAAGATCATCTCTCTTAGGAACAATATTATGAATTTTAAGCAACTTGATCATGAGCATGTTGCACAAGCTTGGGAGAGGATGAAATTAATGATACGCAATTTCCCTACTCATGGTTTGAATTTGTGGATGATTATACAAAATTTTTATGCCGGATTGAAATTTTCTTCTAGAAATCTTTTAGATTCGGCCGCGGGAGGCACTTTTATGGAAATCACTTTAGGATAAGCTACTAAACTCCTAGACAATATTATGGTTAATTATTCTCAGTGGCACACCGAAAGATCCACTAGTAAAAAAGTTCATGCGATTGAAGAGATTAATGTTTTGAGTGAAAGATGGATGAACTTATGAAATTGTTTGCTAATAAAAGTGTTTCTTCTAATCCTAATGATATGCCTTTGTCCACTTTGATTGAGAATAATAATGAATCTATGGATGTGAATTTTGTTGGTAGGAACAATTTATGTAACACCGTGTATAGAGGAAACTTTAATTCTAGGCCGTTTCCTAGTAATTCCTCTAATAATTATGGTAATTCCTACAACAACTCTTATGGAAATTTTAATAATATGCCCTTTGATTTTGAGATTAGTGTTAAAGAATATATGAGTTCGCAAAAGAATTTCAATGCTTTGGTTGAAGAAAAATTGCTTAAGATTGATGAGTTGGCTAGGAACGTGGATATAGTTTCTCTTGATGTTGATTCTTTGAAACTTAGATCTATTCCACCTAAGCATGACATCAATGAGTCTCTCAAACCCATGATAATTTCCGTTGATGAGTGCAATGAAAGAACTGCTAGGATGTGTGCTAAAAAAGATTGCTTTGTGAAAGCGTGTTCTTCTAGTTTTCCTGATAATAATGATGAAGATCTAAAAGTGATTGATGTGACTCCTATTAAATATTTGTTTTGCAATATGAATCTTGATAAAGATGGGACTGGAGATGAGTCAACTTTAGTTAAAAGGCGTCCCAGTGATTCGAGTTTTTAGATCTTGATGCAAAAGTTAATAAAAGTGGGATTGAAGAGGTCGAAATTTTACATAGCAATGAACCCACTATTTTGGATTTCAAGGAATTTAATTATGATAATTGCTCTTTGATAGATTGTATTTCCTTGTTGCAATCCGTGTTAAATTATCCTCATGCTTATAATCAAAATAAAGCTTTTACTAAACATATCATTGATGCTTTAATGCAATCCTATGAAGAAAAGCTTGAACTAGAAGTTTCTATAAATATAAAACTTTATGATGAGTGGGAACCTACTACTAAAATTAATATTAAAGATTATGAATGCTATGCTTTATGTGATTTGGGTGCTAGTGTTTCCACGATTCCAAAAACTTTGTGTGATGTGCTAGGTTTCCGTGAATTTGATGATTGTTCTTTAAATTTGCATCTTGTAGATTCCACCATTAAGAAACCTATGGGAAGGATTAATGATGTTCTTATTGTTGCAAATAGGAATTGTGTGCTTGTAGATTTCATTGTTCTTGATATAGATTGCAATCCTACATGTCCTATTATTCTTGGTAGACCTTTTCTTAGAACGGTTGGTGCAATTATTGACATGAAAGAAGGAAATATTAGATTCCAATTCCCGTTAAGGAAAGACATGGAACACTTTCCTAGGAATAAAATTAAATTGCCTTATGAATCTATTATGAGAGCCACTTATGGATTGCATACCAAAGATGACAATACCTAGATCTATTCTTGTTTTTATGCGTAGCTAGGGGCGTTAAACATAGCGCTTGTTGGGAGGCAACCCGATTTTATTTTTGTTCTTTACTTTTTGTTCCTATTTAGTAACAAATAATTCATCTAGCTTATGTTATGATTTTATTTTTATGTTTTAATTAGTGTTTGTGCCAAGTAAAGCCTTTAGGATCTTCTTGGGCGATTGTTGTTTGATCTTGCCGACAAAAATAGAAAGTATGCGCTCACGATAATAGTTTTCGTTTTTTACCAGAGAGCGATAAAATACCAATTCCAACTTAAGTAGATCAATATACAAATTATCCTGGGCGTCCTAAATTTTCAGAATTTTTGGAGTTACACAAGTATTCGGAACCTCCAGATTACTACACACTGTTCTGTTTTTGACAGATTCTGTTTTTTGCGTGTTGTTTGCTTGTTTTGATGCATCTATGGCTTGTATCGGGGGGTATGAACCATAGAGAAGTTTTAATACAGTAGGTTTAACACCAATATAAATAAAGAATGAGTTCATTACAGTACCTTAAAGTGGTGGTTTATTTTCTTATACTAACGGAGCTCATGAGTTTTTCTGTCGAAGTTTTGTGATGTGAAGTTTTCAAGTTTTTGGGTAAAGATTTGATGGATTTTGGAATAAGGAGTGGAAAGAGGCTAAGCTTGGGGATGTCCAAGGCAACCCAAGGTAAAATTCAAGGACAACCAAAAGCCTAAGCTTGGGGATGCCCCGGAAGGCATCCTCTCTTTCGTCTTCGTCCATCGGTAACTTTACTTGAGGCTATATTTTTATTCACCACGTCATATGTGTTTTGCTTGGAGTGTCTTGTATGATTTGAGTCTTTGCTTTTTAGTATACCACAATCATCCTTGCTGTACACACCTTTTGGGAGAGACACGCATGAATCGGAATTTATTAGAATACTCTATGTGCTTCACTTATATCTTTTGAGCTAGATAATTTTGCTCTAGTGCTTCACTTATATCTTTTTAGAGCACGATCATGGTTTTATTTTATAGAAATTATTGATCTCTCATGCTTGACTTATATTATTTGGAGAGTCTTCTAGAACAGCATGGTAATTTGCTTTGGCTATAAAATTAGTCCTAATATGATGGGCATCCAAGATGGGTATAATAAAAACTTTCATATAAAGTGCATTGAATACTATGAGAAGTTTGATTCCTTATGATTGTTTTGAGATATGAAGATGGTGATATTAGAGTCATGCTAGTAGATTGTTGTGAATTTGAGAGATACTTGTGTTAAAGTTTGTGATTCCCGTAGCATGCACGTATGGTGAACCGTTATGTGATGAACTCGGAGCATGATTTATTTTTTGATTGTCTTCCTTATGAGTGGCGGTTGGGGACGAGAGATGGTCTTTTCCTACCAATCTATCCCCCTAGGAGCATGCGTGTAGTACTTTGTTTCGATAACTAATAGATTTTTGCAATAAGTATGTGAGTTCTTTATGACTAATGTTGAGTCCATGGATTATACGCACTCTCACCCTTCCACCGTTGCTAGCCTCTCCAGTACCATGCAACTTTCGCCGGTACCGTAAACCTACCATTTACCTTCCTCAAAAAAGCCACCATACCTACCTATTATGGCATTTCCATAGCCATTCCGAGATATATTGCCATGCAACTTTCCGCCGTTATGTTTATTAAGGCACGCTTCATCATTGTCTTATTGCTTTGCATGATCATGTAGTTGACATCATATTTGTGGCAAAGCCACCTTCATAATGTTTTCATACATATCACTCTTGATTCATTGCACATCCCGGTACACCGCCGGAGGCATTCACATAGAGTCATATTTTGTTCTAAGTATCGAGTTGTAATTTTTTAGTTGTAAGTAAATAAAAGTGTGATGATCTTAATTATTAGAGCATTGTCCCAGTGAGGAAAGGATGATGGAGACTATGATTCCCCCACAAGTCGGGATGATAGTCTGGACGAAAAATAAAAGAGAAAAGAAAAAAAGAGGCCATAAAAAGAAAGCGAGAAAGGCCCAAATAAAAAAATGAGAGAAAAAGAGAGAAGGGACAATGCTACTATCCTTTTTCCACACTTGTGCTTCAAAGTAGCGCCATGATTTTCATGATAGAGAGTCTCCTATTTTGTCACATTCATATAATAGTGGGAATTTTTCATTATAGAACTTGGCTTGTATATTCCAATGATGGGCTTCCTCAAAATGCACTAGGTCTTTGTGAGCAAGCAAGCTGGATGCACACCCACTTAGTTTCTTTTTGAGCTTTCATACACTTATAGCTCTAGTGCATCCGTTGCATGGCAATCCCTACTCACTCACATTGATATCTATTGATGGGCATCTCCATAGCCCATTGATACGCCTAGTTGATGTGAGACTATCTTCTCCCTTTTTGTCTTCTCCACAACCACCATTCTATTCCACCTATAGTGCTATGTCCATGGCTCACGCTCATCTATTGCGTGAGGATTGAAAAAGTTTGAGAACATCAAAAGTATGAAACAATTGCTCGGCTTGTCATCGGGGTTGTGCATGATTTACATATTTTGTGTGATGAAGATAGAGCATAGCCAGACTATATGATTTTGTAGGGGTAGCTTTCTTTGGCCATGTTATTTTGAGAAGACATGATTACTTTGTTAGTATGCTTGAAGTATTATTATTTTGATGTCAATATTAAACTTTTTTTTGAATCTTTCGGATCTAAACATTCATGCCACAATAAAGAAAATTACATTGATAATTATGTTAGGTAGCATTCCACATCGAAAATTCTGTTTTTATCATTTACCTACTTGAGGACGAGCAGTAATTAAGCTTGGGGATGCTTGATACGTCTACAACGTATCTATAATTTTTTATTGTTCCATGCTATTATATTATCTGTTTTGGATGTTTAATGGTCTTTAATATGCTCTTTTATATTATTTTTGGGACTAACCTATTAGCCGGAGGCCCAGTGCCAAATTCTGTTTTTTGCCTATTTTAGAGTTTCGCAGAAAAGGAATACCAAAGGAATCCAAATGGAATGAAACCTTCGTGATGATCTTTCTTGGACCGAAAGCAAGCCAGGAGACTTGGACTTGAAGTCTGGAATGCCACGAGGCGGCCATGAGGCAGGAGGGCGCGCCCAGGGTGGGTAGGCGCGCCCCCACCCTTGTGGGCCCCTCGTAGCTCCACCGACGTACTTCTTTCGCCTATATTTTTTCTTATACCCTAGATCAATCGCAGAGAGCCATGAAACCACTTTTCCACTACTGCAACCTTCTATACCCATGAGATCCCATCTTGGGGCCTTTTCCGGCGATCTGCCGGAGGGGGAATCGATCACGGAGGATTTCTACATCAACACAATTGCCTCTCCGATGAAGCATGAGTAGTTTACCACAGACCTTTGGGTGCATAGTTATTAGCTAGTTGGCTTCTTCTCTCTCTTTGATTCTCAATACAAAGTTCTCCTCGATGTTCTTGGAGATCTATTCGATGTAATACTCTTTTGCAGTGTGTTTGCCGAGATCCGATGAATTGTGGGTTTATGAACAAGATTATCTATGAATATTATTTTGTTCTTCTCTGAATTCTTATATGCATGATTTGATATCTTTGCAAGTCTATTCGAATTATTGGTTTAGTTTGGCCTACTAGATTGATCTTTCTTGCAATGGGAGAAGTGCTTACCTTTGGGTTCAATCTTGCGGTGTCCTTTCCCAGTGATAGTAGGGGCTGCAAGGCACGTATTGTATTGTTGCCATCTAGGATAAAAAGATGGGGTTTATATCATATTGTTTGAGTTTATCCCTCTACAACATGTCATCTTCCTTAATGCGTTACTCTGTTCTTATGAACTTAATACTCTAGATGCATGCTGGATAGCGGTCGATGTGTGGAGTAATAGTAGTAGATGCAGAATCGTTTTGATCTACTTGACACAGATGTGATGCCTATATTCATGATTATTGCCTTAGATATTCTCATAACTATGCGTTTTCCTATCAATTGCTCGACAGTAATTTGTTCACCCACCATTATACATGCTATCTTGAGAAAAGCCGCTAGTGAAACCTATGGCCCCCTGGTCTCTTTCTTATTATATTGCATCTCTTTTATTTACATCGCATCTCTTTTACTATTTTGCAATCTTTACTTTCCAAGCTATACAACAAAAATACCAAAAATATTTATTTTACTATCTTTATCAGATCTCACTTTTCCGAGTGACCATGAAGGGATGGACATCCCCTTTATCGCGTTGGTTGTAAGGTTCTTGATTGTTTGTGCAGGTACTAGGTGACTTGTGCGTTGTCTCCTACTGGATTGATACCTTGGTTGTCAAAACTGAGGGAAATACTTACGCTACTTCGTTGCATCACCCTTTCTTCTTCAAGGGAAAACCAACGCATGCTCAAGAGGTACCAGTACCATCTTTGTGATCATCAATCATCCAATCCGAGTTTGTTAGGTTTTTGTATCCACTTCTTCTTCTTCTTCTTCTGCTTCTTCTTTTCGGTAGCAGCATCGGCACCGGTACCTTCCCCGCCGGTATCTTCCCCGCCGGCACCTTCCCCGCCGGTCTCGGCGCCTCCATTGGTGCCGGCGCCGTCGGTGTCGATGTCGGCATTAGTACCATCATCAAGGATGACCTGCCAACCTTGATTGTGCTTAGCAGACAAAAAGTCGAGGTACTGTTGTTCACCGTCATTATCCATCTCGTGTGCATCTTGGTCAGAAGGCCCGGTTTCTTCGTTGTTCGACATGTTTCCAATGATGAAGTCTCCTCGTTTAATTCTAAAACTATAAAAAATGATAAATGACATAAAAAAGATCTATGTTTAATGGAATGCTGTTTCCCAGCAACTCCCAGCACTCGATGTCGGGGAGGCTGATTCCACCAACACCTATGGGGACAGGGCCCCTTTCGGTTCGGTAGGGGGCGGAGGTCGCACAAAGAGCGGATCGAGGCAGTACACGCGAGCGGTTTTTACCCAGCTTCGGGCCGCACGGATGCGTAAAACCCTACTGCTGCTTGTTTGTGTGTATTGAATTCTTGCTCAGGAGCGATGGACGCTGCTAGACTGAGCGTGAGAATGTTCCTGGTGTTTCGAATGAGCCGAACTGGCCGAACCCCCTCTATGTTGCGCCTGGGCCTCCTTTTATACTTTTAAGGGGTCACCGACAGGTGGCAACGTAGACTAGAAGGGTAAAAATGGAAAAGGATGCGGTAGGTGAAGCTACCGCTACTGTGGATACAGTGCACCCTACCTAACTCTGACGGCAGGGGACAAGGGCACTAAATGCCTGTCTGAGTTGCCTAAACAGTGCAAAAAGTGACCGTTAGGAGCGCCACCGTTTGCCACGATGGCCTTCTCTTCATCTCCGCTTGCCACCGCGCACCCCTAGCTGCACGGCCTCCTGCCACGTGTGCTTGGGAGAGTCCTAGAGCGACACGTTAGCAGGTGTGCTGGAGCGCGGGCACGAAGTGGGGGTTTCTCGCGGCAACCTCCATGCCGCGGTCATCGTCTTGTCGTGTTTGGGAGCTTGTCGCTCACCGGGCCTTGCTGGGACGCAGGGCGCGTCGCGGCAAGCTTTCTTGGTATGCCTTGAGTGGCCTTCCCGGCAAGCTCCTCTTGCCGGGGTCTTGTCTCTTCCCGGCAAGCTCCTCTTGCCGGAGCCTGGGTTGGCCTTCCCGGCAAGCTCCTCTTGCCGGGGCCTTGGTTTGAGTACTTTGTTCTTGAATGGTCTTTAAGGGAACCACGGAGGGTCTTGGCGGTCACCCGGCAAGCCTTGCCGCGGGGCGCTGCAATTGCCCGTGCACGAGTTCGGGATACTAGGGTACCCCTACTCTAGTACACCGACCGGAGCCCCCGGGCCTGGGCCATACACGGTGCCGAGCGCTGTTGGGCCAGGCCCAAAACAGTGCACGGGCACGCGCGGCCTAGGTCACGCCGCATATCTCTCCGCTCCCACCGCGCACGCCCAGAATGGCACGCGTCAAACGCGGCGTCGTGGGTGACGTGGGCGGCGTGCGCGGGGCTAAGCCCCTCGAGCATGCGTCAGGCCACGATGATGGGGACGGTTCACGCCCTCCTCCCTGAACGGAGGTAGGCGTGGGGGCGTGGTGCATTTACTGGACGGGGCTGGTGCGCGGTTTTCGGGACGCCCACTCCCCGCGATCACGGGGCGGAGCGAGGCCGCCTCACCCGTCGCCTTGGTTCTGCATCTCCGCCACGCGGCTCCCATGCGCTTGGGGTCGCGGACGGTGGAAGTGGGAAACTAGGCCGTCGCGAGCAGAGGCAGCGGGTTGGCCTCGACTCCCTGCTCTTCCCGTGCCTTGATTCGCTGAGCGGGGCGGCCGAGCCCCCACCTCGCTCCATTATAAAGAGCGGGAGGGGAGCGCAGAAACCCGCACTCTCTCATCTCCTCCTTTCTTCAGCTTCTGCTCCCCTTTCTCTCATCCGCCATGGAGAAAGGGAACCCAGGCCCTTCATCGGTGGCGGCGAGGGTCGCCGCCAGACAGCGCATCTCTCCCTCTCCCGCGCCCGTGGTGGGGGAGCCAGCCACAAGGGGAAGAGGGAGGGGGCGAGGTCGCGGACGAGGTCGAGGACGAGGTCGAGGCGCTCGGGGAAGAGGCGGGCGGGGCGGCGTGCCAGCTTCACCTCCGCCGGCGGCTCCTTCCCCCACGGTGGTCCATATAGGGGACGACCCTTGCGAGTTCTTCGTCAAGCTGCGTCGGGCGCCTCGTCGTTGCCTCCGGCTTCCAGCTCCGTTTGCGAGTGCGATGGAGATGGACCCGCCTGAGACACTGAGACTGCACATCAGGGGCTGTGGAATCAGCGGCACGCGAGTCCGCGTTGTATTCCCAGCCCCCGATGTGATGTATCTTGATCGAGGGTGGAAGACGTTCGCCCGCATCCACAGCCTAATGGAGGGGTTTACCCTCCATTTTAAGTTGATGGAGGGCTATCTCCTCTCCGTCAAGGTCTTCGGGTGCTTCGGCACTTAGGCGAAGTGCTGCGTGGACAGCTCCTCCAACAGCGAAGGCTCCTCCTCGAGCGAGACTGACGAGGAGGAGAGCGACAGCAACGACGAGGGTAGCGGGCGGCGGGGTGGCGGGTCCGACTAGGCGTGGGGCGCCGCTTCGCGCGGCACCGGCGACCCCATCATCCGTGTCGCCGGCTGCTTGAACTCCCCGGGGTCGTCTCCTTGGGCGGCTGGCGTAGGGAGGCTGCAGAAGGGGAAGAGGGCTGGCAACAAGGCCGTCAGGTCAGAGTACGAGGGCGTGGTGCCCTCGACAGCGTGCTGACATCCTGCCGCCCCGTCTTCGAGCCCCGCTTCCAGCGCCGCCATCGCCGTCCAGCCTTCGGACGGCTCCCGGGATGTTCTCTTGGTGTCTTCTGGCACCCGTAGCTCGCCTAGGCGCTCCTTTTGCCCTTTTCGCCTCCTTGACCTGCCTCCTGAAGGGAGGGATAGGAAAGGGATTACGGGCATCTTATCTTTTTAATTTGTAAGCCTTCGGGCCTTAGCTGTATCTAAAACTTGTAATCCTCTCTTTCATGTTTTTCATCCTCTATGGACTGTACCTGAGTGGGATGTTTTTTAATGAAAAAGGGGATGCTTGCCGGGTTATTTGTCTCGCGAGTTGAACCCACGCCAAGGAGCAAATCCTTGGTGTCCCTCGGACAGACATTTCATCTCCCGGCAACAGGCCCTGCCGCCTTCCCACGTCGCTCGACCTTTCTCACGTCTTTGACGGAAGCGGGAACGAGGTGGGTGCGGTCTCCTCGTTTCATCCCTTTGCTGCCGCGACTACGACCAAACTTGGCCCCGGGAACGAGCCCCAGGGCCTAGAGTTGAGGGAGCACGGCAGTTTCCGGGAAGAAACGCGGTTTCGCATTCCCCAGTCCATAAGAGGATGCATGATGAGGGATGAAAGACTTATCTGATATTGCAGCCCCCGGCAACTCTGGTTTGCCGTGGACGATTCTTGGCACTCGCAGCCCCCAGCGATTCTGGCTTGCCGGGGCCCAGGTGCCGTCCGTTTTCTTCTTCTCTTGTCGTTGCCAGTCATGTCATAAGAACACTTTATTAGAGGCGCGACAAGTTGTTTTTGTAATATAACTCTATCTTAGGCAAAGAATTGTTGTGTTACTTCCTTTACTCGACTCTTGGCTTTGTATGGTTCTGCCCTACGCTTTCTAGGGAAACTTGCCGGCGCAGGTACCCTTCCCGCGAGCGCCGAGTGCGGAACTTCAGCAGCCTACTGGCGGGGTCGCTACCGACAAGCAACCTTGTCGCAACTAGTTGCAGCTCACTTAAGTTGTTGAGCGGACTCGAAACAAAGTAAGGGCGCTAGCGGCTCACTTAAGTTGCTGAGCGGACTCGAAGCAAAGTAAGGGCGCTAGCAGCTCACTTAAGTTGTTGAGCCGACTCGAAACAAAGTAAAGGCGCAACGAGCTACGAGTTGGTTCCTCCGCGCACAGGTTTTCCATACAAAGCACGGTCGTTCAAGGAAAATAACTCAAAAACTTAAAAAAACTGATTGCTCAAGTTTTAGCAACTTAGCTTTTCTGTCGTCTGCTTCCCGGCAAGGAGAAACTTTCTTGAACGGCCTGGTCCACACCATTATCTTCTCCTTCCCCCCCGGTAAACTTTGTGGGCGAGGGAACCTTCCTTCTTTTGAGAAAGAAATAGAGAAATAAAGTAATGATATGGAGCCTTGGGCTCATTATTACTTACTGGGATTTGGTGCTGCACAAAGTGTCAGATAACATATGCAAAAAAGGATTATAGCATAAAAAACTTACAAGATGTGCGGGGCACATGAACTTTACTGGTGCACGGGGTCTGCGCCCGGCTTTGTACAAAGGATTACATGCAACAGCGGCAAGACTTGTACAAAAGGTGGTTGCCGGAAAAGCTTCCGGCAACCGCGCCTTACGGGTAAAACTTACGAAGATGTTCAATGTTCCAGGAGTTGCTCACTGGAATGCCATCTTCGGTCTCAAGGTGGACAGCGCCGGGCCTAGTGACTCGTTTCACCCGATAAGGGCCTTCCCACTTCGGCGTCAACTTGTTGGAATTCTTGGCGGACTGAACGCGCCGAAGAACAAGGTCGCCTTCCTCGAAGCTTCTGGCTTTAACTTTGCGGCTATGGTAGCGACGCAAAGCTTGCTGGTAGCGAGCGGCTTGCACAGCAGCCTGAAGACGGTCTTCCTCAAGGAGCAACGCGTTATCTTGTCGCAGCTGCTCTTGCTCGAGCTCATCATAAGCGAGCACTCGAGGCGACCCGTAAACGAGTTCCATGGGAAGAACTGCCTCCGCTCTGTAGACTAGAGCGAAGGGTGTCTGGCCAGTGGCTCGATTTGGCGTCGTCCTGATCGACCAAAGAACCACCGGCAGCTCCTCGATCCAGTTTCTTCCGCACTTGTGCAGCTTGTCGAAAGTTCCGGTCTTGAGGCCTCGCAACACTTCAGCATTTGCCCTCTCCGCTTGACCGTTGCTTCTCGGGTGAGCAACAGAAGCGAAGCAGACCTTGGCGCCAAGATCTTGGACATACTGCATGAAGGTGCGGCTCGTAAATTGCGTGCCATTGTCGGTGATGATCCTGTTAGGAACCCCGAAACGACAAACAATCGACCTGAAGAACTTGACTGCTGACCGTGCTGTCACCTTCCTCACTGGTTCCACTTCCGGCCACTTTGTGAACTTGTCGATTGCAACGTACAAGAACTCAAAGCCCCCGACGGCTCGGGGGAAGGGGCCGAGGATGTCGAGCCCCCAGACCGAAAATGGCCAGGATAAACGGATCATCTGGAGAGCTTGAGCTGGCTGGTGTATCTGCTTGGAATGGAACTAGCACGCTTCACACTTGGTTACTTGTGCAGTTGCATCCTGGAGGGCTGTCGGCCAGAAGAAGCCTTGTCGGAATGCTTTGCCGACAAGTGCTCTTGCGCCAATGTGGTGACCACATATGCCTCCATGTATCTCTGCCAACAGCTGTTGTCCATCTTCCCGGCGAATACACTTCAATTTCACACCGTTGAGTCTTATTCTGTACAGTGTGTTGTCGACAAACTTGTACATACTTGACTGCCGGGCTACTCTTTCCGCTTCTTCTTGCTCTTCGGGAAGCTCTCCTGTTTGAAGGAAACGGACAATCTGCTGCGCCCATGCTGGAGCTTGTGGCTCGACAACAAGGACTAAAGGCGTATCTGTTGCTGCGGGAACATCCGCTTCTACGGCAAGAACCTGCGGTTCGGCCGGAGCGTGATATTCCCCGGCAAGCTTGCCGGAGCAAAACTTGTCGGGAGCGTTTGCTTCAATGGAACAAACCAAGAGGTTCGCTGGAGCAGACTGCTCCTCAGCACTCTTGGCGTCGATCTTGGGGACCTTCTTGGCGGCGGCTTCGGGAAGCTCTGCCGGAAAGTAGTCACCAGAAACCAACTTCCTCTTCTTATTCTGTCCAGTTGATGGTGTCACGGATGGTTGAGTCAGCTTGAGCACAAAGATCCCTGGTTCCACAGGTAACTTTAGTGCAGCGCACTTTGACAGGCCATCAGCAATGTCGTTCTGAGCTCGTGGAACATGTTCCATTTGCAAGCCGTCAAAGTGTTCTTCTAGCTTTCTCACTTCATCAACATAAGCTTCCATCAATGGGCTCTGGTAGTTCTTGTTCACTTGGCGGACGACAAACTGCGAGTCACCCCTTACAATGAGTTTCTTGATCCCAAGGTCGGCTGCGATTCTGAGGCCGGCAAGCAAACCCTCATACTCTGCAGTATTGTTCATTGCTTGCTCCTTGGGAAAGTGCATCTCAAACTTGAGGCCAAAGCTTGACAGTTCCAATGCCCACTCGACAATCTTGCCTGTTGCTTCTGGATTCTGCAGTATCCTCTTCAGCGGAAAGCGAGTGACAACTGTGATCTCGTGTGCCTGGAAGTAATGGCGCAGCTTTCTCGAGGCCATGAGGAGGCCGAAAAGCAATTTTTGCACACCAGAGTACCTCGACCTAGCCCCCTGGAGAAGGGAGTTGACAAAGTAAACTGGGCGCTACACCATCTTCTTCTGCACCTCCTTGCACGTCTGCGCAGATTCAACTTTGTCGGGGCCAGAGCTTGTCGAAGAAGCCCCCTGCTTGTCACTGGATTCACTTGTCGCGGTCGCTGGCTCATCATCCGCCTCCCTCTCCGCTACTAACGCAGCACTAACCACTTGATTGGTTGCTGCCAGATATAGCAACAACTTCTCTTGTGGCTTAGGTGCGACAAGTATTGGAGTGGAGGACAGGTACCTCTTCAAGTCCTGCAGCGCGGCCTCCGCTTCCGGAGTCCATTTCATTGGACCTGCCTTTTTCAATATTTTGAAGAATGGCAGGGCACGCTCAGCAGACTTAGCGATAAACCTGCTGAGAGCAGCCACACAACCGGCAAGCCTTCGCACATCCTTGACGCGCTTCGGTGCTTCAATCTGCTCGATGGCCTTGATCTTGTCGGGGTTGGCTTCAATTCCCCGCTGAGACACAAAGAACCCGAGAAGCTTGCCGGAAGGGACTCCAAACACGCACTTCTCGGGGTTGAGCTTGAGGTTGATCTTGCGCAGATTTGCAAAAGTTTCTTCTAAATCTTGGATCAGGGTAGCCTTGTCCTTGCTCTTAACCACTATATCATCCATGTGGGCTTCCACGTTTCTGTGTATCTGTGGCTCAAAAGCGACATGGACTACTCTTGCAAATGTTGAACCAGCATTCTTCAACCCAAAGGGCATCCGTACAAAACAGTATGCGCCACAAGGGGTGATAAATGCGGTTTTTTCCTCATCCTCTTCTGCCATGAAGATCTGATGGTATCCTGAGTATGCATCAAGAAATGAAAGCAAATCACATCCAGCTGTGGAGTCAACAATCTGGTCAATGCGCGGCAAGGGAAATGGATCTTTGGGACAAGCTTTATTGACATCAGTGAAGTCTATACAAAGCCTCCATTTCCCGTTCGCCTTGCGCACGACTACAGGATTGGCCAACCACGTGGGATGGAGCACTCCTCTGACAAGGCCTGCTGCTTCCAATTTCCTGATCTCTTCTGCAATGAACTCTTGGCGCTCCACCGCTTGCTTCCTGACTCTCTGCTTGACGGGCCGCGCATGAGGATAGACGGCAAGGTGGTGCTCGATTACTTTCCTGGGAACACCGGGGATATCAGACGGTTGCCATGCAAACACGTCGACATTCGCCCGCAGGAAAGCAACGAGCACGCTTTCCTATTTGGGGTCAAGCGTGGCACTGATGGTGAAGGTACCACCAGTGCCGTCCTTCTTGGCGGGCACCTTCTTGGTCTCGGGTGGAGCTGCCATCGTCTTCTTGCACTTGCCGGTGGAGCTCGATGGTGCGTCCTCGACGGTAGCGCAGCACTCCGAAGAGGTGCGCTTGCCGGAGTGGGCATCAGAGCTCTTGCCGGACTTTGTCTTCTTCTTCCCCCCGGGAGCTTCAGCGGCAAGTATGTTGTGATCGGCTGTGGCTGCTGCTTCCCGGTAGATCTTGTCGGCGCAGATAAGGGCATCTTTCTTGTCGCCGGGGACAGAGATGACACTTATCGGGCCTGGCATCTTGAGCATGTTGTATGCATAGTGAGAGGCTGCCATAAACTTGGCGAGCGCTGGACGGCCAAGGATCCCATTGTAGGGCAATGGAAAATCGGCAACGTCAAATGTGACCCTCTCAGTTCTGAAATTCATCTCGCTGCCAAATGTGACCGGCAGCGTGATCTTTCCCTTCAGCTTGCTTCTTCCCGGGCTAATTCCTTGGAATGTGCCGGTCTCTTCGAGCTCGCTGTCAGGGATCTGAAGTCTCTGGAGGACCGCGGAGGATATCAGGTTCAAGCCGGCCCCGCCGTCAACTAGCATCTTCGTGACCTTGAGGTTGCGGATAGTTGGTGAAACCAACATCGGCAAGCACCCAACCGCAGTTACGCGATCAGGGTGATCCTCAATGTCGAAGATGATAGGCGTCCTGGACCATTTCAGAGGCTTGAGTGACTCTATGGATGGCTCTGCTGCATTCACTTCCCGCATCCATTGCTTGAGTTGGCGGTGCGAAGTATGCAGAGAAGCACCACCGTCAACGCACAGGACCTCTGTGGCTTTATGAAATTCCTGCTCATCGGCCTCATCATCATCCATGTCTTCATTGTCGTCGTCGTCATCTTCATCCTTGTCGCGGCCGCGGGGAGGCCTATCTCCTTGCCGCTGCTTGATCTTGCCGCGGCGTCCCCCTCGGCCGGGACGTTTCTTGCCGGATCCACCAGTTCCTTCCTGGGCCTTCTCCTTGTCGCGCCGCTCGTACTCAGCTTTCTGTTGCTCAACAAGCTGTTCGACTTTCTTGCAATTCTGGAGATCGTGGCCCTTGGTGCGGTGAATCTTACAATACTGCTTGCCGGAGCTGACCTGCTTGTCGGCGACCGCCACAGGCTGGGCCTCCTTGTCGGAGCCACCAGCTTTAGCTTCCTTGGCGCCACCTCCGTTGCCGGACTGCTCGACAGCTAGCACTTCCTTGCCCTTCCTCCTTCTGTTGTTCCGCCGCCGGCCTTTCTTTGTCGGGGCGGCATCCTCACTGTCAGATCATCCTGCTCCTATATCCTCTCCGGGGAGCCTTCTCCCCTCTTCAGCGCGTGCACACTTGTCGGCCAGGGCGTAAAGCTCGCTGACGTCTCTGATCTTACACATCGCCATCTCCTCCCTCATCCTTCGGTTTCGCACGTTCTGATGGAACGCGCTGATGATCGCGGCGGGGTGGACGTCTGGGATGTTGTGCTGTACACGGCTGAATCTCTAAATGTACTTGCGCAGTGGCTCTCCTTCCTTCTGGGCAAGCAGATGAAGATCGCTTTCTTGGCCATGTGGCTTGTGGCCGCCTGTAAAGGCGCCAACAAACTGATGGCACAAATCAGCCCAGGAGGATATGGAGTTGTCCGGCAAGTGCATGAGCCAGGATCTGACATTGGTCTTGAGTACCAGCGGGAAGTAGTTGGCAAGGATCTTGTCGTCCCGTCCCCCGGCAGCCTGCACCGCGATGGTGTAGATGCTGAGAAACTCCGAGGGATGCGTCTTGTCATCGTACTTCTCTGGTACGTCTGGTTTGAAATTCTTTGTGCTGGGCCACTGGACTTGCCGCAGCTCACGGGTGAACGCAGGACAACCTACCGCCTACGACAGATCGCCTGGTTCCCCTGGCGCATGCATGTCAACAGAGGGCCCAGCGCGCTTGTCGGATTGACGTCGCGCTTCTCTTCGGCGCTCAATGCGGGTTCGAGCGTCTTCTTGTTGTCGTTCATGGGTCCGACGACGCGGTGGAGCCGCTGTCGGGGTGGACCCGGCGAGTCGGCGACTTTGGCCTTCGTAGTGGAGAGTGCATGGAAGTCGCACCTCCCCCGGTCTTGTTGCCATCGGCTCGCATCCGGCTGTTCTGCCGCGGCAGCGAGGTGCTTGGTTGCCGCGCAGTGTCGCCGTTGGCGAAACCGATGAGGCTCTGGATAGTGGCCCTCCATTCGTCGGTCTTGTCCACCGTCGAAGGGTAATCCAGGAGTAGCTGGGCCCGCGCCAAGGCTTCCGCCGGCGTGATGGGCGGCAGAGGTGAACGGTGCGAGGAGCGGGACATGCTCGGACTCCTAACCAAGTTAGAAGGAGCAGTGTCCCGTCCAGGCGACCGCACCTCGCTGGGGCCAGCATGCTGGCGTGCATGCTGGTCTTGAACGCCACGCGAACCACCAGCTTGATCTTGGGCCAGCAGACGTATGGTGCTGCGAACGCTATGACGCTGCTGGTCCCGCCCTTCCTGAGATGGGCGCGGTGGGCGTATGGACGCCGAGGTCTGCGCGGCCTTGTCCTTGGACTTGGCAGCGCTGTGGGCACCCTCGTCGATGTCCATTCTTCCGCCGGCGTCCACTCCACCGTCCGCCTGCTCCGGAGGTGGTGGAAGCGACGCAGACGGGGCTGTTGCCCCCGAAGCCTTCTTCTTCGGTGGCATGTCGGTGAAGACGAAGAAGATTTAGCTCGCGTGCACGCTGGATCGGGTTCGCACGATCTCGACGCCCCCTACCTGGCGCGCCAGAGATGTCGGGGAGGCTGATTCCACCAACACCTATGGGGACAGGGCCCCTTTCGGTTCGGTGGGGGGCGGAGGTCGCACAAAGAGCGGATCGAGGCAGTACACGCGAGCGGTTTTTACCCAGCTTCGGGCCGCACGGATGCGTAAAACCCTACTGCTGCTTGTTTGTGTGTATTGAATTCTTGCTCAGGAGCGATGGACGCTGCCAGACTGAGCGTGAGAGTGTTCCTGGTGTTTCGAATGAGCCGAACTGGCCGAACCCCCTCTATGTTGCGCCTGGGCCTCCTTTTATACTTTCAAGGGGTCACCGACAGGTGGCAACGTAGACTAGAAGGGTAAAAATGGAAAAGGATGCGGTTGGTGCAGCTACCGCTACTGTGGATACAGTGCACCCTACCTAACTCTGACGGCAGGGGACAAGGGCATTAAATGCCTATCTAAGTTGCCTAAACAGTGCAAAAAGTGACCTTAGGAGCGCCACCGTTTGCCACGATGGCCTTCTCTTCATCTCCGCTTGCCACCGCGCACCCCTAGCTGCACGGCCTCCTGCCACGTGTGCTTGGGAGAGTCCTAGAGCGACACGTTAGCAGGTGTGCTGGAGCGCGGGCACGAAGTGGGAGTTTCCCGCGGCAAGCTGCTTGCCGTGGTCGTCGTCTTGTCGTGTTTGGGAGCTTGTCGCTCACCGGGTCTTGCCGAGACGCAGGGCGCGTCGCGGCAAGCTTTCTTGGTATGCCTTGAGTGGCCTTCCCGGCAAGCTCCTCTTGCCGGGGTCTTGTCTCTTCCCAGCAAGCTCCTCTTGCCGGGGCCTGGGTTGGCCTTCCCGGCAAGCTCCTCTTGCCGGGGCCTTGGTTTGAGTACTTTGTTCTTGAATGGTCTTTAAGGGAACCACGGAGGGTCTTGGCGGTCACCCGGCAAGCCTTGCCGCGGGGCGCTGCAACTGCCCGTGCACGAGTTCGGGATACTAGGGTACCCCTACTCTAGTACACCGACACTCGATATGCCTACTTTCTAGCACAAGTCATGCCAAACTTCACAAAAATTTTCGGCATGACCTTTGCTAAAAAGTCGACATATCGAGCGCCTGAATTCACCGGAACGGAAATGAATCAACATTCCGGCGAAACATAGGCCACTTGGATCATTTACCCTGCACATAACCATGATTTTCCAAATATGAGATGTCCAAAACATCACATGTCCAAATTCCAAATATGACATGTCCAAATCACATGTCCACTTCAAATTTGCATATAAAAGAAAGAAATAAATAGAACTTGAAGAAAAATGCAAGAAGTCATTTTTCTTCACAATATTTGAAACTAAATTCAGCCTACCTAAATTTGGAACTAAAAAATAGCGACGATTGCTTTAACTATTTTTTTAAATAGCAACAGTTGCTTTAACTAATCTGTCCACTTCAAATTCTGTTTTTTAAATAGCAACAATTGCTTTAACTAAAAAATTGAATTAGCAACAGTTGCTTTAACTAATCTATCCTAGTTTTGATACTAATTCTAATTAACTAACCAGCACTATAAAATTTAAATAACAACAATTTCTTTAACTAAAAAAATGCAAGAAACCTATATAATCAATTTTGTTTTTTCTTACACTAAAAATAGCGTAGGGTTCATACTATTTCATACTAACTAGCACTAAATAGCAGAGAAGAGGGGAGGGGAGAGGGCTTACAGAGGGCAGAGAGAGAGAGAGAGATGGGGTTAGGGATGGCAATTTTATCCATGGATCTGGATACCCATGGGTACCCGACCCGGTTGGGCAAGGGTATGGAGCACATTTCTGCCCATGGGTCTGTGGATATGGATACCCACGAACAACCGGGTTGGGCATGGTTATAGTTTGTGCTCCATGGATATCCAATGGATACCCGTATGACATGTGGGGCCATATGCCGTGATAGTAGAAAGAGCGAATCAATGGGAAATGGCTGGAAATGTGCAACTTGTGCCATGAGCCATATGCTGCAGAATTGTAATGCACATGATGCGGCTATATCTCCCACGTGTCGAGGCACGACTTAGCGGCATAACCGCATGGTGGTTTTGTCGCAAGAGGGGTAATCTTCACACAATCCCATGTTCTGAATAAGAGAGGGATAAAGAGTTGACTTACAATCGCCACTTCACACAAATAACAAGTTAATCATACATCATCCAGAGTACAATCAAGGTCCGTCTACAGAATCAAAATAAAAGAAGACAACCCCAAATGCTAGATCCCTGATCATCCCCACTAGGCACCACTACTGATCATCCGCAAAAGACACAAAACAACGACTTAGATCTACATCGAGCTCCCACTTGAGCTCGGTCGCGCCACCTGCACTGGGATCATCGGCACCTGCAACTGTTTGGAAGTATCCGTGAGTCACGAGGACTCAGCAATCTCACACCCGCGAGATCAAGACTATTTAAGCTTATGGGTAGGATGAGGTAAAGAGGTGAACCTGCAGTAGGCACTAAGCATATATGGTGGCTAACATATGCAAATAAGAGCGAGAAGAGAAGCACCGAAACGGTCGAGAAGCTAGAAGTGATCCTGAAACTACTTACGTTCAAGCATAACACAAGACCGTCTTCACTTCCCAGACTTCACCGAAAAGAGACCATCACGGCTACACACATGGTTCATTCTTTTTAATTATATTAAGTGTCAAGTTCTCTACAACCAGATATTAACAAATTCCCATCTGCCACATAACCGCGGGCACGGCTCTCGAAAGTTTATACCCTGCAGGGGTGTCCCAACTTAGCCCATCACAAGCTCTCACGGTCAATGAAGGATATTCCTTCTCCCGGAAAGACCCGATCAGTCTCGGAATCCCGGTTACAAGACATTTCGACAATGGTAAAACAAGACCGGCAAGACCACCCGACTATGCCGACAAATCCCGATAGGAGCTGCACATATCTCGTTCTCGGGGTACACCGGATAAGCTAAGCGTACAAGTACCAACATAACCCAAGTTGCCAAGGGACGGTCCTGCACGGTGCTCTAGTTTGGACCAACACTCAGAGGAGCACTGGCACGGGGGTTTAAAATAAAGTCGACCCTTGAGTCCGCGGAACCCAAGGGAAAAGGCTTAGGTGGCAAATGTTAAAACCAAGGTTGGGCCTTGCTGGAGGAGTTTTATTCAAAGCAAACTGTCAAGGGGTTCCCATAACACCCAACCGCGTAAGGAATGCAAAATCAAGGAACATAACACTGGTATGACGGAAACTAGGGCGGCAAGAGTGGAACAAAGCACCAGGCAAAAGGCCGAGCCTTCCACCCTTTACCAAGTATATATATATGCATTAATTAAAATAAGAAATAATATGATATCCCAACATATCCATGTTCCAACATGGAACAAGCTTCAACTTCACTTGCAACTAACAACGCTATAAGAGGGGCTGAGCAAAAGCGGTAACTGAGCCAAACAACGGTTTGCTAGGAAGGAGGGTTAGAGACTTGACATGGCAATATGGGAGGCATGATATAACAAGTTGTAGGTAGCGCGACATAGCGATAGAACGAACAACTAGCAAGCAAAGATAGAAGCGATTTCGAGGGTATGATCATCTCGCCCGAGATCACGCAAGGAAGAAGAACGAGTCCATTAAGAAGACAAGCGGACGTAGTAGAACGAATCCTCACAACTCTGAAATGAAACCGAAGCTAACGAGAGAAGCAACCGGAAAATAAGCAAGCAACATAGTAAACAACCATCACATAAACATGGCATGATGCACAACCAAGTATGATGCATGTTCGCTTAATGAGGCATGGCATGGCAAAGTGCACAAACAATACTACAAATTAAGTGGAGCTCAAAATACAACGAGTTGCACATTAACAAAACACCACATGACTTATTTAGTTCTCTCTTGGTTCCGTACCCAACAATATTAAATGTTGTTAAACATGGCAAGAGGTGAAGCATAAATAAAGTACACATTTTAGGCAATTTAAATGAGGCCGGAACAACAAACAACAATTCCGGAAAATCCCTAGATGCATATTTAGCAATTTAAAGCAAGCAACAATTTTAAGCATTTAAAATGTTGTAAACATGATGCGGATGACATATGCAAGTCTTATGTAATTTTTATTAAAAGTTGACATGAACATGATATGAAGCATTTGGTCGCCATGACGGAATGAAAGGGGTGCCATGGCGGCGATAACGAAAATGATGCCAAGGCTACATTCCGGGTTCCAGCAACTCATTGGAGTACCGGTGCAAAAGAGAAAGTGTGCGGAGAGAGTCACTCAAGGATGGTGGGGTGATCCCGGATTCTGGGTGTCCCACGGGTTTGTGGCAGGGCTAATGAGGAACGTGCAAGGATCAATTCGGACATGGTGCAAGCAAGTGGTGCATCTCATACAACACATGCATTCAGTCCACGGGCGGTCGTCTCGATGGTTATACCTTCGAAGCGTGCAATCGGGACGATTCGCGTTCGTAGAGGGAAGTAGTGGTACACGGTTCTTCGGCGACGGAAGTCGTACATGTTTCAAGGAGCAAGTAGAGGTTCTCGCGATCTCGGCCACGGTAGTGGTATATGTCATCGGTAGTTGAACTTGGTGATCCGAAGAGGGTACTTGCCGGATCCACAACACGGTAACCGTTCATGGCAGAGTACTTGATGTTCACGGGTCTTCGAAAAACACCGTGGTACTTGGCGAAGTGCACGTTGACGGTAGTCAAACTTGACGGTTTTGGTTCATGGGTCTTCGGCGTCGGTAGTCGTTCTAGGCGCCGGGCGTCGAGGTACTTGGCGTTCTTGGGATTCCAAAGACGGCGGTAGAGGTACTTGATGTGTCACAATGTAGTCGAACTTGAGGAAAAATGGGTCTCCTCGGTCTTGTCCATGGTACAGTGGCTCCATGAACACAACAGGGCCAGATGGATGTAATGCCATGGCAGCGGCGGGTCAGGGTGCTCGACTCACTCGAGTCAACGCGGGTGCGTGTGTCTATGAACGAAGTAGGCAGCAACGAGTGAATCAGGGAGCAACGGCGCGACAAACGGATGGCGGCCAGCTGTAAGGTCATGGACGCGAGCATCCATGGCTTCGACAAGGGGGTCGGGCGCGAGGCTCCTGTGGCGGCCATGGCTGCATGAGCTCGTGGACGGAGCTGCAGGCGTGAGCAGCCGAAGGAGGGCGTTGGCGCGGGAGGAGAAGCTGCGGCCAGCATGGAAGCCTCCATGGCCAGAGGCAATGCGGGTCTCGCAAGGTGAAGGGGCGCCGCAGGAGCCAGCGGTGAGGTTGAGGGTCGGCAACGCGCATGGAGGAGCTGCGGCGCCTGGGCGACACTGGTAGCCTCCGGAGGCACCGGATCGAAGGCGGAGGAGGTTGCGGGACGCCGGATTGGGAGGCGTGGTGCTGTGTGCATGCGACTGTGTGCATGTGACTGTGTGTGTGGAGGCGGCGCCAGGAGAGAGGACGAAGGGAGAGATGTGGATCGATCGAGAGGAGCTCCCAACGCTAGGTTAAGGAGGAGGAGGGCCGATCTGGTGGACTGCGGGGGAAGGATGAGCTGGCCTGGTGGACTGCGGGGATGGGTGGGCCGGCCTGGTGGGCTGCACTGGAATCTCTCTCCCTCTCTCTTATTTTCTATAAACAGAAAATAACAAAGAAGAAAAAGAGAAGAAAGGAGGTGTTGGGGGAAGAAGTTGGACACCCGCATAATTTTCCCGGACTGACAAAAATGTGCTTGTTCCGAGAAAATAGAAAAGGCCATGATTGAAAGATTTAAATTCAAACTCATTTGATTTAAATTCAAATGATTTGAATAGAAAGTGAGGGTTGGGAAGGTCCAAAAATGTTCGGATTTTTGTTGGAGCTTCGGAATATGATGAAAGCATATATGGCAAGGTTGGAGACCAAGAATTAAGATAACAAAGGCATTGGGATAATTTGCAAGTGTGTTATGGTGAATTCCAAAATAAAGAAATATTTAATATAGCTCCGTAATATTGGGAGGATATGTTATAAAGAGAAGTAACCCTTCCCTCGATTTAAATAGATCAACCATCTATGCAATTTATTAGTTGAGTTGAGATGCAAAGATTAATGACATGATGGCATGATGACATGATGCAATGCAAAAATAAAAGAGCAAGCACAAATGAAACACATGGTGATCACGAAAATAAGGAAGTCTTCTGAAGTGTCGGTCTCGGGGCATCACAACACTCCTCCACTTACAAGATATCTCGTCCCAAGATCTAAGGATGGCACCGGAGGGAAACGGAAGAGGAAGAGAAGAGGTAAAACTAAGTTGCTTCTTTGACAAATGAGTGAAACGAAAGGACCTTGCGAGGTTGAACAAATTGAAAGAAAGAATACAACGAACATGTCCAAAGTTGAAAACACTCCGTTAGAAAGAGGAACAAGGAACATAACTAGAACCTTTTAGGTTGAAAGACATACGAAAAGGGTTGCAATGGACAATAAGTACATGCAATCACTCCGGTTGAAACGAGATGTACAAGGAACAATAAAGATCAATTACGACAACACTCCGGTTAAAACAAGATAGAGAGGGAAAAAGAATGATATAATTTGGGCAGCACACTGATTGTAAATGGCAGGATTTTAACATGATTGGACAAGATGAGAGGATACTAGATGAAATCAACAACACACTGTGTCCGAAACAAACGCAAGAATGGAATCAAAAGAACGGAGGAGAAAACAACATCTTCTACCTCAAATGAGCTTGAAAAAGCATCTTTTAGGAGAAGGGTCGAAAGGAGTTGTTGGAAAACCAACAACGAAAAGTGTAAGCTTGTTGTGGGCTTATGGAAAACATCTCGAAATTTGAGATGAAATTCTGCCACTACGGAAACAAAGATTGATTGAAATCAACAAAGAGATGAAAACTTCTTTCATCACGAGAATAGGAGGAAACTTGGATTATTGATAAGCACCACCTCAAAAGGTAAGGGAGAAAGGATTGAACTTTGAAATGCAAGATGAAGAATACTTGAGCTCCTCTGAAAAGAATCTCGATTAACACTTCGAGAAAGAATTAAATCCTTGATGAACCATCATGTAGAACCTCCATGAAGAACTTCGGTAATAAAAGAATGATAAAAAAGAAGTGAAGGATGAAAAGAATAAGATTGAAGCCTTGCAATCGTTGGATGGAGCTTTGCGACGAGATAAAGCGGAAAACATGGAACTCCGGAAAAGAAAAGATGAAGCATCTCGAACCTCGAAATGTGACATGATGAACAACTCTGGAAGGAAGAGATTAGATCACTTAGATGAAACAATAATAAGAATTACGTTGTGTGTATCCTTCACCAATTTAAATTCATGACAAGCAGCGGATTTGGCATACTACTTATTGTTGTAGAAATGATTAAGATAGATATGGCGCAAACTTGAGAAGGTCTTCAACGGACCACCGGTAGGATTTGGAAAGAATGAATGAATTGATACAATAACAATGGAAGAGAATTCTTGAACGAACCACCGGTATGATTAAAGAAAACAAACGAAGATACTTGAGTGAGTTTAAATACAAGAGAATGAAGAGGTTCCGAGCTGATTAGAGAATACTTGAATGATGCCCCGGTAATATTTGGAGAACGAGAGGTGAAAGCTAGAATGAATAATTTTGCGATGATGGGCTCCGGAGAATCAAACTGAAAAAACTCCTAAATTACTCTGGATGGGTAAGAAAGAATTACTGACAAACAGAATAATTTGAGAGGATAGCGTGAACCTAGACCCATGAATCTTCAATAGAACAGACAAGATTTAGGAGAAATTTTCTCCGGTCTCCAAAAGCTGAGAATGACGATGAGAAATACCACCATGAATTGTTGAGATACTCCGGGATGAAAATTAGAAAGGTTGAACTGACGATGAAAAGAATTTGAAAGATCTTGGAGAAAGACATTTGACTGATGATAAATCATTCTTACGTCAAAATTTGAAATGAATTTGAGAATACTCCGGAAAAATTAGAAGAGTCAGGTAAGATCCTGGGAAAAGACCTGTGGGTTAGGGCCCACTCAAAAGAAACACCGTTGAATGATTTGAAAGAGAGATTGCGCCGGTTGAACTAAATGGCTTGAATGAGATAACAACCTCGAAATAACTTGAAAGGATTACCAATACAAACTTGAACCCTCTGGGATATCTTCAGCACTCCAGATAAACATGAATAGCAAGAGGTGGATGATTAAGAAGTGCACCGGCATGAGAACACATTTGAAACAAGGAAAGGAATATGATCAACACTAGAAACTTGAATTGAATCCACCGGAGGAGAAAAAAGAATGAAGAATGATGAACTTGTAGAGCATCTTCATGAAAACCACAAGGTAAGAACATTGATTGAAAAGAATGAAGAGACCTCACATGAATAAAATGGATACTTGATTAGGACATCTGATTCCTTGAAGGAAAAGGGTGGGAGGGCGGGAAAGAAAAGGCAACTGGGGACGGATGAAACAAACACCGTTGAGGAAAAACTGAGATTGGATCTTGCGAAGGAAAAATGATAGGATCATCTTGAAGAGAATCGCACCGGTTGGAAAGAATTTCCATGGCAATATCGATGATCACGAAGGATTAGCATCCACATACAAATATGAGAATGCCACTTAGAAAAGGTATGGTATCACACTTGACATTGAAGCAACTCGAATACCACAAACCAAAACAAAAAATAGAGGATTTGGCTTGCAGAATAAGCCAGAAATAAACATATGATAGATCCCATATCGTATCATGTGTCTGAAAGATATCCTACGTGATACTTGAATTCCCACTTATAAACTCCCGAAACATTCTGGTTATGCAATAAGGTGTTGGGGATACATGGAAGCATAATATCTCACCCAAACTAACAATCCCTACATCCAGCTGTATCCATCCTTCAACACATAACCAAAAAACCTTTGGAAATCATGTACCTTAACCATCGAAAAACATCCGTTATACGAGTTATGGCAATACTCCCGAACTCCTGCCCCAGTACTGGGTGGGGTTGAGGTTATCTCACCAACAACTGCATAAAAGAGATTTTCGATGTCGGCGAACTCAGGTATTCCAGAACTGCAACGATAAAATTGTGACGACAACACCTCGGAGCTCAACTCCCCGGGACACTGCCACAACCCCTAAATGTCAGGAGGCACCAAGAACAATGTTCTCATCACAAGACTATCGGAACGATTCCAAGATACCCTGTGTGATCCTAAAAAAAACTCATGAAATTTGAGGAGAGAAAAGTCAAAACTTCTACGTTAAGAGGCCTCACCAGAGCGATGGAGGGACTGAGGAGTAAAAAGAATCCTACTCTCCGATATATATAATCCTAAGACTCAAAACATTTTGTTCTAGACTCAATAACGTGAGCGATTCGATCAAGCATGTGGCTCCTAAGTCAGGGATGGCTCTGATTACCAACTTGTAATGCCCATGATGCGGCTATATCTCCCACGTGTCGAGGCACGACTTAGAAGCATAACCGCATGGTGGTTTTGTCGCAAGAGGGGTAATCTTCACACAATCCCATGTACTGAATAAGAGAGGGATAAAGAGTTGGCTTACAATTGCCACTTCACACAAATAAAAAGTTAATCATACATCATCCAGAGTACAATCAAGGTCCGTCTACGGAACCAAAATAAAAGAAGACACCCCAAATGCTAGATCCCCGATCGTCCGAACTGGGCACCACTACTAATCATCCGGAAAAGACACAAAGCAACGACTTAGATCTTCATCGAGCTCCCACTTGAGCTCGGTCGCGCCACCTGCACTGGGATCATCGGCACCAACAACTGTTTGGAAGTATCCATGAGTCACGAGGACTCAGCAATCTCACACCCGCGAGATCAAGACTATTTAAGCTTATGGGTAGGATAAGGTAATGAGGTGGAGCTGCAGCAGGCACTAAGCATATATGGTGGCCAACATACGCAAATAAGAGCGAGAAGAGAAGCAACGCAATGGTCGAGAAGCTAGAAGTGATCAAGAAGTGATCCTGAAACTACTTACGTTCAAGAATAACACAAGACCGTGTTCACTTCCCGGACTCCGCCAAAAAGAGGCCATCAAGGCAACACACGCGGTTGATTCTTTTTAATTAAGTTAAGTGTCAAGTTCTCTACAACCGGATATTTACAAATTCTCATCTGCCACATAACCGCGGGCACGGCTCTCAAAAGTTTATACCCTGCAGGGGTGTCCCAACTTAGCCCATCACAAGCTCTCATGGTCAATGAAGGATATTCCTTCTCCTGAAAAGACCCGATCAACTTCGGAATCCCGGTTACAAGACATTTCGACAATGGTAAAACAAGACCCGCAAGACCACCCGACTGTGCCAACAAATCCCGATAGGAGCTGCACATATCTCGTTCTCAGGGCACACCGGATAAGCTAAGCGTACAAGTACCAACATAACCCAAGTTGCCAAGGGACGGTCCCGCACGGTGCTCTAGTTTGGACCAACACTCAGAGGAGCACTGGCCCGGGGGTTTAAAATAAAGATGACCCTTGAGTCCACGGAACCCAAGGGAAAAGGCTTAGGTGGCAAATGTTAAAACCAAGGTTGGGCCTTGCTGGAGGAGTTTTATTCAAAGCAAACTGTCAAGGGGTTCCCATAACATCCAACCGCGTAAGGAACGCAAAATCAAGGAACATAACACCGATATGACGGAAATTAGGACGGCAAGAGTGGAACAAAGCACCAGGCAAAAGGCCGAGCCTTCCACCCTTTACCAAGTATATAGATGCATTAATTAAAATAAGAAATAATATGATATCCCAACATATCCATGTTCCAACATGGAACAAGCTTCAACTTCACCTGCAACTAACAACGCTATAAGAGGGGCTGAGCAAAAGCGGTAACTTAGCCAAACAACGGGTTCGCTAGGAAGGGGGGTTAGAGGCTTGACATGGCAATATGGGAGGCATGATATAACAAGTGGTAGGTAGCGCGACATAGCGATAGAACGAACAACTAGCAAGCAAAGATAGAAGCGATTTCGAAGGTATGATCATCTTGCCTGAGATCCCACAAAGAAGAAGAACGAGTCCTTTAAGAAAACAAGCGGACCTAGTCGAACGAATCCTCACAACTCTGGAACGAAACCGAAGCTAACGAGAGAAGCAACCCGGAAAGAAGCAAGCAACATAGTAAACTACCGTCACATAAACATGGCATGATGCATAACCAAGTATGATGCATGTCCGGCTTAATGAGGCATGTCATGGCAAAGTGCACAAACAATACTACAAATTAAGTGGAGATCAAAATACAACGAGTTGCACATTGACGAAACACCACATGACTTATTTAGTTCTCTCTCAGTTATGTACCCAACAATATTAAATGTTGTTAAACATGGCAAGAGGTGAAGCATAAGTAAACTACACATTTTAGGCAATTTAAATGAGGCCGGAACAACAAACAACAATTCCAGAAAATCCCCAGATGCATATTTAGCAATTTAAAGCAAGCAACAATTTTTAAGCATTTAAATGTTGTTAACATGATGCGGATGACATATGCAAGTCTTATGCAAATTTTGTTAAAAGTTGACATGAACATGATATGAAGCATTTGGTCACCATGACAGAATGAAAGGGGTGCCACGGCAGCGATAACAAAAATGACGCCAAGGCAACATTCCGGGTTCCGGTAACTCATTGGAGTACTGGTGCAAAAGAGCAAGTGTGCGGAGCGAGTCACGCAAGGATGGTGGGGTGATCCCGGATTCCGGGTGTCCCACGGGTTCACGGCAAGGCTAGTGAGGAACGTGCAAGGATCAATTCGGACATGGTGCAAGCAAGTGGTGCATCTCATACAACACATGCATTCGGTCCACGAGCGGTCATCTCGGTGGTTATACCTTCGAAGCGTGCAATCGGGACGGTTCGGGTTCGTAGAGGGAAGTAGTTGTACACGGGTCTCCGGCGACGGAAGTCGTATATGTTTCGAGGAGGAAGTAGAGGTTCTCGTGATCTCGGCGACGGTACTGGTATATGTCATCGGTAGTTGAACTTGGCGATCCGGAGAGGGTACTTGCCGGATCCACAACACTGTAACCGTTCATGCCAGAGAACTTGATGTTCACAGGTCTTCCAAAAACGGCATGGTAGTTGGCGAAGTGCACGTCGACAGTAGTCAAATTTGACGGTTTTGGTTCATGGGTCTTCGGCGTCGGTAGTCGTTCTAGGCGCCGGGCGTCGAGGTACTTGGTGTTCTTGGGATTCCGAAGATGGCGGTAGAGGTACTTGACGCGTCACAATGTAGTCGAACTTGACGAAAAACGGGTCTCCTTGGTCTTGGCCATGGTAAAGTGGCTCCATGAACACAACAGAGCCAGATGGATGCAAGGCCATGGGAGCCGGCGGGTCAGGGTGGTGGACTCACTCGAGTCAACGCGGCCGCATGTATCTATGAACGACATAGGCAGCATCGAGTGAATTAGCGGAGCAATGGCGTGACAAACGGACGGCGGCCAGCTGTAAGGTCGAGGACGCGAGCATCCATGGCCTCGGCAAGGGGGTCAGGCGCGAGGCTCCTCTGGCGGCCATGGCTGCCCGAGCTCACGGACGGAGCTGCAGGCACGAGCAGCGAAAGGAGGGCTTTGGCACGGGAGCAGAAGCAGGGCGCGGAGGAGAAGCTCTGGCCAACACGGAAGCCTCCATGACCGGCGGCCATGCGGGTCTTGCAAGGTGAAGGGGTGTTGCAGGAGGCAGCGGCAAGGTTGAGGGTCGGCAGCGCGCATGGAGGAGCTGTGGTGCTTCGGCGACGCTGGTAGCCTCCAGCGGCACCGGATTAAAGGTGGAGGAGGTCGTGGGACGCTGTATCGGGAGGCGTGGTGCTGTGTGCGTGTGACTGTGTTTGTGGCGGCGGCACCAGGAGGAAGGAGGACGAAGGGAGAGATGGGGATCGATCAAGAGGAGCTCCCTGGCGCTAGGTTAAGGAGGAGGAGCGCCTGTCTGGTGGACTGCGGGGGAAGGATGGGCTGGCCTGGTGGACTGCACTAGAATCTCTCTCCCTCTCTCTTATTTTCTATAAACATAAAATAACAAAGAAGAAAAAGAGAAGAAAGGAGGTGTTGGGGAAGAAGTTGGACACGCGGATAATTTTCCCGGACTCACAAAATGTGCTTGTTCCGAGAAAATAGAAAAGGCCATGATTGAAAGATTTAAATTCAAACTCATTTGATTTAAATTCAAATGATTTGAATAGAAAGTGAGGGATGGGAAGCTCCAAAATTTTTTGGATTTTTGGTGGAGCTCCGGAATATGATGAAAGAATATGTGGCAAGGTTGGAGACCAAGAATTAAGATAACAAAGGCATTGGGATAATTTGCAAGTGTGTTATGGTGAATTCCAAAATAAATAAATATTTAATATAGCTCCCTAATATTGGGAGGATATGTTATAAAGATAAGTCACCCTTCCCTCTATTTAAATAGATCGACCATCTATGCAATTTATTAGTTGAGTTGAGATGCAAAGATTAATGACATGGTGGCATGATGACATGATGCAATGCAAAAATAAAAGAGCAAGCACAAATGAAACACACGGTGATCACGAAAATAAGGAAGTCTTTTGAAGCGTTGGTCTCGGGGCGTCATAAGAATCAACCTCTGGTATGTCACACTTAAGGACTCATCGTATTACTTGTTGCCTAATTATGCATGTAGCTTATGTTATCATTTGTGAGTGAATGATTATGAGTTAATTTGATCTTTGGAAAGGCTTCATGTTGACTTTTCTATGCCCATGGAGCTCCATGGGTATGTGGGTATCCAACGGGTTTGGGCATGGGCACAAGTTGTGCCCATGGATAATTTGGTGGATGGGCAGAGGGTAGGAAGATGGGTTATGGGTTGGATTTGGACCAGCTCCACCCGCCCCAAACCCGACCGATTGCCATCCCTAGATGAGGTCAGGGGAGATGACGCGACATTGAGGCGGGGTCGGGGGCGCGACACCGATGCAAGGCGGGGTCGGGGGAGACGACACGACACCGAGGGTCGCCAGGGTTGGGGGAGACGAGGGCGAGCGCAGGGGTCGGGGGCAAGTGCCAGGACGGGGGCGAGCGCCGGGTCGGGGGCGAGCGCAGGGGGAAGAGAGAGTGGGGATTTGGGGGGAAAAGCAGAGGCGGGAAGAAGCAGAGAGTGAGGATTTTAGGGGTTAAGTCGAGGTAGCAGTAGCGCGTTCCGGACAAACACGCTATAGCTAAGTTAGCTATAGCGCTTTTTTCCAGAAAGCGCTACTGCTATTACAGGTAGCTATAGCGTTTTTTATCCAGAAAGCGCTACTGCTACCTTGACAAGCTATAGCTCTTTTTCAGAAGAGCGCTACTGCTATAACGAGTACCTATAGCAGTTTTCTTGTTTGTTTCTTCATTTTTATTTTCCTTTATTTTCTCTCCCTTTTATTTTCCTTTTTTCTGAGAGCAATGAACGAAGGGAAGATGATACAATGTATATAACTAAGGTGATATATATTGCATCATTTTACGGTTAAGTATGTATACAAAATAGGAACATATATATTACATCATTTGGCCCATGCATAATGGTTAAGTGTGTACACAAACTAGGAACATATATATTACATCATTTGACCGATAATGGTTCCTCAACGTTGACGTTTTCGTTTTTGAGTGAGCTTCTTTCCCTTCTTCTTCGTTGAAGAATAATTGAGCCCCTCATTGTGACTTTTCCTTTTCCATGGAGTATGATCTTTCTTAGGTAATGTAGTATTGATTCTTCTTTTGACGTATACTTCATCGTCATCGTCATCTTCCCTCATTGGGTTGCCATACTAGTCATAGTCTTCCTCATTGGTGACTCCATCCATTCCAATGATGTTCCTTTTGCCTCTCGTCATGACAACACGGCTGGGATCGCATGGGTCGGTTATGAAGAAACATTGTGTCACGTTCTTAGAGTGTACCCATGGCTCGTTCTTCATGATAGCGTTCATGGTAGCGCTCTTGGCGTCGGGTATAGTCATGGTAGTGAAATACCGGTTTTCTCTTTCGACATTTTTAGCCCATGTGACATAGAACATCGCCGTGTTGTGAAGTCCAGAGTAGTCAAGCTCCCAGATCTCCTCGACCCTTCCGTAAAATCTCTCAGTTGCACCATTTTCTCTGCTGGTTATGCATTCCGTCGTCAGCCCTGAGTTCTGATCATCACTGTCCATATCTTTGGCCTCCGTGTAGAATGTGTATCCGTTGATATCGTATGCCTGATAGGTGATGAGTTTGGGCGAGGGGCCATGTGCTAAGGCGTATATGAGCAATCCGTCCTTAGAGCCCTCTTCCGAGGGATTAGCAACAATATGTTCTTTGAAGCAATGCAGGAAAGTGGAGTTGTGCTCTCTAGTAACTTCGGCGTCTATCCTGCATACCCCCGGTCACGATACTTTGTTGCGATAATTTCTTTGTGCAGTGCCACGAAAGGATCTACCTCATCTAGGTGTTGTAGCACTACCAAGTTTGCTCTATCAAAGTCATTGCGTTGATCTGAGTATGCCATGTATAGTTCCCTACAACCATTGAAGTACCTTCTCCTTCGAGCCTCCCGTCGTGCTTGTTAACAGGCAAACCAACACCAACACCAGGCGGCTGGTCTGCGCCATATAGAAAATTCTTGCAGAAAGAGATGCACTCTTGTGTCAGATAGCCTTGGATGATGCTTCCATCTGGATGGGACATTTTATGAATGAACGCTTTGATGATCCCATTCATCCTCTCAAATGGCATCATGCTGTGCAGCAATGACGGCCCTAGGTCTATTATGTCGTCCACAATAAGTACACACGGATGCACCATGACGTCCAAGAATGAGGGCGTGAAGTACATATCAAGCTCATTCAGTATCACAACAATCTCTTCATGTAGCCTTGGGAGCTGCTTCACACTGATCGACTTTCGAGAGATGACGTTGAAAAAGTTGCAGAGACGAATAAGCATGTCACGGACGTGCTTGTCCATTATCCATCTAAGGGCAACAGGTAGTATCTGCGTCATCATCACAAGACAGTCATGTGACTTCATCTCGCTGAACCTTTTCTTGTTCGTGTCTAGATATCTGCTTATCTTGCCACAGTAACCGGAACTAACTTTGACTCTGGTAAGGCACTTAATGAATTCATCGATCTCGGCCAAATTTAAGGTGAAGCAAGAAGGGGGGCAATAATCCTCTTCCTTTACTTTTTTGCCCTTCTTCTCCCGCGCCTATGTCTCCGCCTGTGTCTCCTCTGCCTTTTTACGGGGTGGCATGTGTAGATCTTCCCTGATTTTCAAATCTTGCAAGTATTTTCTTGCCTTCGGCCCATCCTTGGTCTTATCCGTCATGTTCATCAGTGTCGTGAGCAAGCTCTCATGGACATTCTTATAGATATGCATTTGATCAAGGCAATGAGGTGTGTCGAGTTTGTGCCAGTACTCCAAGTCCCAGAAAAAAGGCCTCGTCTTCCATACCTTCAGCAGCGGCTCCGGCGCCTTTTTCATCGTCTTTCCTGGCGCGGGGCACTATTCCTAGTTTTTCAACAGCTCGTCGATTTCGATGCCGCTCCGCTTACGTGGAGGTCCTCGATTCTCAGCCTCACAATTGAATAGATCTCTACGGTTTCTCCATGGGTCGTCCTTCTCGAGCCATCTTCGATGCCCCATGAACACGATTTTCCCAGACCCGCCATCTTTCCTTGACATTAGCTACTGAGACGTCGTATCATCCATGCACCGCATGCATCTGCAATATCCATGGCACACCTAGCCCGCGACATATCCGTAACTGAGATAGTCGTGCACCGTCGTGATCAGCACGACTCTCATATAGAAATACTCACCTATGATGGCATCCCTTGTCTTGGCCCGTGTTTTCCATAATGTGTCTAATTCCTCTTGAAGTAGCCCCAGATATAGATTAATATTATTTCCTAGTTGTTTCGGCCCTTGAATCAGGATGCTCATGTGAATGTACTTCGACTTCATGCACAACCAGGGGGAGGTTATTCATCCATTCAAACATGGGCCATGTGATATGGTTGGTGTTCTGGTTGCCAAATGGATTCATGCCATCGGTGCACGCACCAAGCATGATGTTCCTTGCATCACATTTGAAATACTGATATTTGATATTCAACGCTCTCCACTGGCTTCCATCCTTGACGTGTCTCAGCTTCGGATCATCTCCATCGTTGGGCTTCTTCCTCTTTGTGTGCCAGCGCATGAGCTTTGCTTCCTTGGGATCTACGAAATACTGCTGTAGATGGGGAGTGATCGGTAAGTACCATACAACTTTTTGGGGAGATTTCTTCCCGGCCTTCTTTTATCGAGAAGCATTGCACACCGGATAACTTGTTTTTTCCGCGTGCAATCATTGATGCATGCATGGCATCTAACGTGCGGCAGATCAAGAGGGCACACGATCTTTTTGGCCTCATCCACACTAGTAGGACAAAGATTCTCCGCGGGAAGAACATCCTTTAGGTACTCAAGATGCTCATCGATGCTAGTGTCGGTCCATTTGTTTTTAGCCTTCATCTTCAGGAGTTGGAGAGTGAAACTCAAGAGGGTCACCTCAGGATTGCAACCATGATACAATGGAGTGTTCGAGTCTACCACTAGTTGCTACAGCTTGGCCTCCTCTCTAGAAGCAGCTCTCTTAGTACCCGTCTCCTTGCGAAGTAGTGCTTGAACATGAGGGTCCCGCACGATTGAACTTAGTACAGATGAACTCTGCAGCGTGGAGTCCACGTTCTCTCCACCGCCATTTCTGGCCTCTTGCCTGCCGCCATTATCGATCATCTCTTCATCTTGCTTTGTGTTGTCATTGCCTGCCCCATCGGCGTCCTCAACATCATTATCTTCATCTTCAATTATCCATCGAGTATAGCCATCCATGAAACCAGTCATGAGCAGGTGCGCTTCGACATGACCATCGTCATAGGGATCGAGCCAAACTATTTCTTTGCATCTTCGACACGGACATAAAACCTCTGTCAGGTTTTTTTCTTTCATGTCCCGCACCGCCGACCGCAACCACCTGTCCACCATCGTTTCACTGACCATCATGAATGCCTGCATGGTAATAATAAACAAATTGATTATAAAAATTCGTGGATGCATAAAAGTCATACAAAAATTCAGCATGACCTTCCCTAAAAATAGGACATATAGAGTTTGCCTGGAATTCGCCGAAACGGAAATAAATCGACATTTCGGCAAAACATAGGCAACTCACAAGCACAATTCAGCGTCAACTCATGCCACACATACAATTTCCATCATATCGCCCAATTATGTCATATCGCACACACATACACATATTTCCATTCTTGCAAAGCATTAATTTTTAATGACCTATCTCGAGATTGAGCACACCACGTGGTGGAGATGATGATGTAGTAGGGAGATCAAAAGTGGACAAAGCTCTTCTTGACAAGGCTAGATCTAGTTAGGGGGTACATAGGTCACTTCACTAAATGCTACATCTAGCTAGCTAGCTAGTTTGGGAGGAGAAAACTTCAACTAGTGGAGGGGAAGGAAAAAGACAAAGGAGATGCATTAATGGAGGTGGTGTAGTTAGCTAGGAGTAATAAAGAGAGATAAATGTAGGTAGAAGAAGGAGAGTAATGGGGGGAGAAGTAGTGAGGAAGAAGCAAAGTGAGGGAGAGAGGAGGTGGGAGGTAGGGGAAAGTGAGGAAGAGAGGATGGGGGAGGGGGGAGGGAAGAGGTGGTATATGCTGCGGCTTAGCAGTAGCACTGGTCTTCAACCGCGCTACTGCTAATAAGATAGCAGCATCGCGCTTCCAAGGAACGCGCTACTGCTAAGCGAGGCCCGCCATGTGGCCAGTTTCGATATTAGCAGTAGCATTACCCAAAAAAAGCGCGCTACTACTATTACTTTATCAGTAGCGTAGTTACCTGGAGTGTGCTACTGCTAAACATAGGGTGGCGGGAACGGTCGGTGAATTTTAGTAGCAGCATGGTTCCACTGAGCCGCGCTTCAGCTAAATCAGTAGTAGTAGCGCTTGTTTTGTTCCCGCGCTACTGCTAATTAGCAGTAGCGCCTCTTCCTGTACTGCGCTGCTGCTAAGATTCTGTGCATAAGGTTTTCCCTCGTAGTGTATCGGAGGGTATTAACCATAGATAAGTTGGAATACAGTAGATATAACACCAATATAAATTTAGAATGATTTCACAACAGTACCGAAGTGGTGATTTGCTTTATTATACTAACGGAGCTTACGAGTTTTCTATTGAGTTTTGTGTTGTAAAATTTTCAAGTTTTGGGTGAAGTTTTGATGGACTACAAAATAAGGAGTGGCAAGAGCCTAAGCTTGGGGATGCCCAAGGCACCCCAAGGTAATATTAAAGTACAACCAAGCATCTAAGCTTGGGGATGCCCCGGATGGCATCCCCTCTTTCATCTTTGTTCATCTGTAACCTTACCTAGAGCTATATTTTTATTCACCACATGATATGTGTTTTGCTTGGAGCATCATTTTATTTATAAGGATTTGCTTGATGTTTGAATAATATCCCAAGATTGTAAATTCTTAAATGTTAGAGAGTCTTCACATAGTGACATAATTATTCGACAACTCATTGATCTTCACTTATATATTTTTGAGTAGTTTGTCATTTGCTCTAGTGCTTCACTTATATGTTTTTAGAGCACGACGGTGGTTTTATTTTGAAGAAATTGTTGAACTCTCATGCTTCACTTATATTATTTTGAGAGTCCCTCCAAACAGCATGGTAATTTGCTTTGGTTATGAATTTAGTCCTAATATGATGGGCATCCAAGAGGGATATAATAAAAACTTTCATATAAAGTGCATTGAATACTACGAGAAGTTTGATTCCTTATGATAGTTTTGAGATATAAAGATGGTGATATTAGAGTCATGCTAGTGAGTAATTGTGGATTGTAGAAATACTTGTGTTAAAGTTTGTGATTCCCTAAGCATGCACGTATGGTACGTGAACCGTTATGTAAGAAAGTTGGAGTATGATTTATTTATTGATTGTCTTCCTTATGAGTGGAGGTCGGGGACGGGCGATGGTATTTTCCTACAAATATATCCCCCTAGGAGCATGCATGTAACACTTTGTTTCGATGACTAATAGGTTTTTGCAATAAGTATGTGAGTTCTTTATAACTAATCCTGAGTCCATCGATTATAAACACTCGAACCCTTCCACCATTGCTAGCCTCTCTAGTACCGCGCAACTTTGGCCGGTACCATACACCCACCATTTACATTCCTCAAAACATCCACCATACCTACCTATTATGGCATTTTCATAGCCATTCCGAGATATATTTCCATGAAACTTCCACCGTTCCATTTTTATGTGACATGCTCCATCATTGTCATATTGCTTTGCATGATCATGTAGTTTACATCGTATTTGTGGCAAAGCCACCATTCATACTTTTTATACATGTCTCTCTTGAGTCATTGCGCATCCTGGTACACCGCCGGACGCATTCATATAGTCATATTTTGTTCTAAGTATTGAGTTGTAATTCTTGAGTTATAAGTAAATAAAAGTGTGATGATCTTCATTATTAGAGCATTGTCCCATGTGAGGAAAAATAAAAGAGGCCAAAGAAGCCAACAACAAAAAAAGAGAGAAAAGAGAGAAGGGGCAATGTTACTATCCTTTTTCCATACTTGTGCTTCAAAGTACCACCGTGATCTTCATGATAGAGAGTCTCCTATGTTGTCACTTCCATATACTAGTGGGAATTTTTCATTATAGAACTTGGCTTGTATATTCCAATGATGGGCTTCCTCAAATTGCACTAGGTCTTCGTGAGCAAGCAAGTTGGATGCACACCCATTTAGTTTCTTTTTGAGTTTCCATAAACTTATAGCTCTAGTGCATCCGTTGCATGGAAATCCATACTCACTCACATTGATATCTATTGATGGGAATATCCATAGCCCGTTGATATGCCTAGTTGATGTGAGACTATCTCCTTCTTTTTGTCTTCTCCACAACCACCATATTCTATTTCACGAGTAGTGTTATGTCCATGGCTCACGCTCATGTATTGTGTGAAAGTTGAAAAAGTTTGAGAACATCAAAAGTATGAAGCAGTTGCTTGGCTTGTCATCGGGGTTGTGCATGATTTGAATACTTTGTGTGATAAAGATGGAGCATAGCTAGACTATATGATTTTGTAGGGATAACTTTCTTTGGCCATGTTATTTTGAGAAGACATGATTGCTTTATTAGTATGCTTGAAGTATTATTGTTTTTATGTCAATATTAAACTTTTGTTTTGAATCTTATAGATCTGAATATTCATGCCACAATAAAGAAAATTACATGGATAATTATGTTAGGTAGCATTCCACATTAAAAATTCTGTTTTTATCATTTACCAACTCGAGGACGAGCAGGAATTAAGCTTGAGGATGCTTGATACATCTCCAACGTATCTATAATTTTTGATTGTTCTATGCTATTGTATTATCTATTCTAGATATTTTATATGCATTAATATGCTATTTTATATTATTTTTGGGACTAACCTATTGACCTAGAGCCCAGTGCTAGTTTCTGTTTTTCCTTGTTTTTGAGTTTTACAGAAAAGGAATATCAAAAGGAGTCCAAACGAGCTGAAAATTTACGGTGATTTTTTATGGACCATAAGAAGCCCACGAAGCATTGGAGTTGGACCAGAAGCTTCACGAGAAAGCAGCAAGGGTGGAGGGCACGTCCCCCTGTCTTGCCGCTACCTTGTGGACCCCACTGGCATGAAATCGACGCCAAAAATTCCTATAAATATAGAAACCCCTGAAAAGAAACTTAGATCAGGAGTTCCGTCGCCACAAGACTCTGTAGCGATGAAGAACCAATCGAGAGCCCGTTCTGGCACCCTACCGGAGGGGGAAACCATCACCGGAGGCCATCTTGTTCATCCCGGCGCTGTCCATGATGATGAGGGAGTAGTTCACCCTCGGGGCTGAGGGTATGTACCAGTAGCGATTTGTTTGATCTCTCTCTCTCTCTCTCTCTCTCTTGTGTTCTTGATTTGGCACGATCTTGATGTACCGCGAGCTTTGTTATTATAGTTGAATCATATGGTGTTTCTCCCCCTCTATCTTCTTATGATGAATTGAGTTTTACCTTTGAGGTTTCACTATTATTGGATTGAATACTATTATGGATTTGAGAACACTTGATGTATGTGTTGCGTGGGATACCCATGGTGACAATGGGGTGTTCTATTGATTCACTTGATGTATGTTTTGGAACTCAACTCACGGATACCTGAGGTGACATTAGGGTAATCTATGCATAGGGGTTGATGAATGTTTTCATCCTTGTTTCTCCGGTAGGAATCTTGGGGCACTCTTTGAAGTTCTTTGGGTTGGATTGAATATTATGAATCTGAAGTAGTTTGATGCATATCATATACTTGACCCACAGATACTTGTGGTGAAATTGGAGTATCTAGGTGACATTAGGGTTGGTTGAGGTGTATCGTATGGTGTTATTTTACTACGAACTCTAGGGTTATTTGTGACACTTCTAAGAATATCTCAAAGGATTGATCAGAAAGAATAACTCTGAGGTGGTTTCGTACCTACAAGCAATTTCATCTTATGTTCTCTGCAATAGGAACTTTGGTGTGACTTTTGTCGCACGTTGAGGCATTGCCATATGATCTAATTATGTTATCATTGTTTTGAGAACTTGCACTAGTGAAAGTATGAACCCTAGGCCTTGTTTCCAAGCACTGCAATACCATTTCAGCTCACTTTTGTTACTAGGTACCTTGCTGTTTTTATATTTTCAGATTACAGAGACGTATATCTACCATCCATATTACACTTGTATCACCATCTCTTTGCTGAACTAATGTACATATACAATTTACCATTGTATTGGGTGTGTCGAGGACACAAGAGACTCTTCGTTATTTGGTTGCAGGGTTGTTTGAGAGAGACCATCTTCGTCCTATGCCTCCCACGTATTGATAAACCTTAGGTCATCCGCTGGAGGGAAATTTGGTATTGTCCTATAAAACTCTGCACTTGGAGGCCCAACAACTTCTACAAGGGTAAATTTGCATATTAGACATCACAGTTCTAGTTGTATCAATCGGGATACAACTCCGAGCGTCCATTACCATGGATAGGGCTATTCGAATAGATCAATCTTCCCTGTAGGGGTGCACAAACTTACCCAACACTCTCGAACAACTTCGGCCGGATACACCATCAGGTCATGACCGACCTCGGCCGATCAACACACCACAGTCCTACCTAGGCTCAACAGAGAGGCCAGCAGGCAGGTCTACATCATTAGCATGCATGGGTCTTGGGCCCATCGCCCTTTGCACTCCTGCACATTGTGTATGCGGCCGGTGAGTAGACCAACCTCCTTATACAAGCGCAGGCTTAACCAGTCCAACCCGGTGCACACCGCCCAGTCACTGACTTCTGAAGAGCTTTCGGCTGATACATATGACACAGAGTGCCCATACTTATTCCCACGTGATGGTTAGTGCAAAAAGGACAGAGGCCTACTTGAATCACATATCCAAACTGTTAGTGTCCTGGTAGCATACGGTAACGAGCAGAGACTCATGATCATGTGACCCCGTCACCCCGTATCCTGGAGTTATGACAAGGGCCTGGGATGCCTGGCTGTGCCACGTAATTATCTCGCAGGTACCCTCCAGGTCAATCCGACTACACATCAACTCGCAGTTACACTCACGGTCAACCCAACTTCACATTTCTCTCACGGGTACCCCTCAGGGCCGACCCGACTTCATCATGGTTCTGGGGTAAAGTCAAAGTAACCATGTGTCCAAAACAACAAGGTGGAAACCCGAGGAATCACCCTCGATGAATTCCCACTTGATGTAACCATCAAGGTGGACTTGGAGGAACCACCCTCGATGGTCCATAGTTGAGGTGTTTCACGACAGAGTCGTTATCGTGAGTGGTGAAGGAGGAATCACCCTTGATGACCACGACCAAATAACTACATTACAAAGTTAACATCAGAAGTGCTATACGAGGTATCACCCTCGGCTACCAATAGTAACCCTATAGTGTCATACAACTAAGGCGGGGGGTGATGTGATGTGTCGGGCTTGCTACCTCTTGAGCACTGCGTTGGATTTCCCCGAAGCGGAAGGGATGATGCAGCAAAGTAGCGTAAGTATTTCCCTCAGTTTTTGAGAACCAAGGTATCAATCCAGTAGGATGCTACACGCCAGTCCCTCGTACCTGAACAAAACAAATAAATCCTCGCAACCAACACAATAAGGGGTTGTCAATCCCTACACGGCCACTTACGAGTGAGATCTAATAGATATGATAAGATAATATTTTTGGTATTTTTGTGATAAAGATGCAAAGTAAAATAAAAGCAAAGGAAATAACTAAGTATTGGGAGATTAATATGATGAAGATAGACCCGGGGGCCATAGGTTTCACTAGTGGCCTCTCTCGAGAGCATAAGTATTCTACGATGGGTGAACAAATTACTCTTGAGCAATTGACAGAATTGAGCATAGTTATGAGAATATCTAGGTATGATCATGCATATAGGCATCACGTCCAAGACAAGTAGACTGACTCCTGCCTGCATCTACTACTATTACTCCACTCATCGACTGCTATCCAGCATGCATCTAGAGTATTAAGTTAATGAAAACAGAGTAACGCCTTAAGCAAGATGACATGATGTAGAGGGATAAACTCATGCAATATAATGCAAACCCCATCTTGTTATCCTCGATGGCAACAATACAATATGTGCCTTGCTGCCCCTACTGTCACTGGGAAAGGACGCCGCAAGATTGAACCCAAAGCTAAGCACTTCTCCCATTGCAAGAAAGATCAATCTAGTAGGCCAAACCAAACTGATAATTCGAAGAGACTTGCAAAGATAACCAATCATACATAGAAGAATTCAGAGAAGATTCAAATATTGTTCATAGATAGACTTGATCGTAAACCCACAATTCATCGGTCTCAACAAACACACCGCAAAAACAAGATTACATCGAATATATCTCCACAAGAGAGGGGGAGAACATTGTATTCGGATCCAAAAAGAGAGAAGAAGCCATCTAGCTACTAACTATGGACCCGTAGGTCTGAGGTGAACTACTCACACTTCATCGGAGGGGCTATGGTGTTGATGTAGAAGCCCTCCGTGCTCCATGCCCCCTCTGGCGGAGCTCCGGAACAGGCCCCAAGATGGGATCTCGTGGATACAGAAAGTTACAGCGGTGGAATTAGGGTTTTGGCTCCGTATCTGATCGTTTGGGGGTACGTAGGTATATATAGGAGGAAGGAGTACGTCGGCGGAGCAACAGGGGCCCCACAAGGGTGGA
>NC_041386.1:221550458-221585398 GCF_002162155.2 Triticum dicoccoides | reverse complement strand
GTAGGCGCGCCCCCTACCTCGTGGCCTCCTCTTTTGTGTCTTGACGTAGGGTCCAAGTCTCCTGGGTCTTGTTCGTTGAGAAAATCACGTTCCCGAAGGTTTCATTCCGTTTGGACTCCGTTTGATATTCCTTTTCTTTGAAACCCTAAAACAGGCAAAAAGCAGCAATTCTGGGCTGGGCCTCTAGTTAATAGGTTAGTCCCAAAAATAATATAGAAGTGGATAAAAAAGCCCAATAATGTCCAAAACAGTAGATAATATAGCATGGAGCAATCAAAAATTATAGATACGTTGGAGACGTATCAAACATCCCCAAGCTTAATTCCTGCTCGTCCTCGAGTAGGTAAATGATAAAAACAAAATTTTTGATGCGGAGTGCTACTTGGCATAATTTTAATGTAATTCTTCTTAATTGTGGTATGAATATTCAGATCCGAAAGATTCAAGACAAAAGTTCATATTGACATCAAAATAATAATACTTCAAGCATACTAACTAAGCAATTATGTCTTCTCAAAATAACATGGCCAAAGAAAGTTCATCCCTACAAAATCATATAGTTTAGTCATGCTCCATTTTCGTCACACAAGAATGCTCTCATCATGCACAACCCCGATGACAAGCCAAGCAATTGTTTCATACTTTAGTAATCTTAAACCTATAAACTTTCACGCAATATATGAGCGCGAGCCATGGACATATCACTTTGGGTGGAATAGAATATAATGAGGGGGGTTATGTGGAGAAGACAAAAAGGAGAAAGTCTCACATCAATGAGGCTAATCAATGGGCTATGGAGATGCCCACCAATTGATGTTAATGCAAGGAGTAGGGATTGCCATGCAACGGATGCACTAGAGCTATAACTGTATGAAAGCTCAACAAAAGAAACTAAGTGGGTGTGCATCCAACTTGCTTGCTCACGAAGACCTAGGGCACTTGAGGAGGCCCATTGTTGGAATATACAAGCCAAGTTCTATAATGAAAATTCCCACTAGTATATGAAAGTGACAAAACAAGAGACTCTCTATCATGAAGATTATGGTGCTACTTTGAAGCACAAGTGTGGCAAAGGATAGTAACATTGTCCCTTCTCTCTTTTTTTCTCATTTTTTTGGCCTTCTCTTTTTTTATGGCCTTTCTCTCCCCCCCTTTTTATAATTCCTCACTAGGGACAATGATCTAGAAAATGATGATCATCACACTTCTATTTATTTACAACTCAATGATTACAACTTGATATTAGAACAAAAGATGACTCTATATGAATGCCTCCGGCGATGTACCGGGATATGCAATGGACCAAGAGTGACATGTATGAAAGAATTATGAACGGTGGCTTTGCCACAAATACTATGTCAACTACATGATCATGCTAAGCAATATGACAATAATGAATGTGTCATGATAAACGGAATGGTGGAAAGTTGCATGACAATATATCTCAGAATGGCTGTGGAAATGCCATAATAGGTAGGTATGGTGGCTGTTTTGAGGAAGATATAAGGAGGTTTATGTGTGAAAGAGCGTATCATATCACGGGATTTGGTTGCACCGGCGAAGTTTGCGCCAACTCTCAATGTGAGAAAGGGCAATTCACGGTACCGAAGAGGCTAGCAAGGATGGAAGGGCGAGAGTGCGTATAATCCATGGACTCAACATTAGTCATAATGAACTCACACACTTATTGCAAAAATCTACAAGTCATCAAAAACCTCGGCACTACGCGCATGCTCCTAGGGGGATAGATTGGTAGGAAAAGACTATCGCTCGTCCCCGACCGCCACTCATAAGCAGGACAATCAAATAACACCTCATGTTTCAAATTTGTTACATAACATTTACCATACGTGCATGCTACGGGACTTGCAAACTTCAACACAAGAATTTCTCAATTTCACAACTACTCAACTAGCACGAATTTGATATTATTACCTCCATATCTCAAAACAATCATCAAGCATCAAACTTCTCTTAGTATTCAAAATAGTCATAAGAAAATTTTAGTAATCTTGAATACCTAGCATATTAGGATTTTAAGCAAATTACCATGCTATATAAGACTCTCAAAATAATCTAAGTGAAGCATGAGAGATCAATAGTTTCTATAAAACAAATCCACCACCGTCCTCTAAAAGATATAAGTGAAGTACTAGAGCAAAACTATATAACTCAAAAGATATAAGCGAAGCACATAGAGTATTATAACAAATTCCAAATCACGTATGGCTCTCTCAAAAGGTGTGTACAGAAAGGATGATTGTGATAAACTAAAAAGTAAAGACTCAAATCATACAAGATGCTCCAAGCAAAACACATATCATGTGGCGAATAAAAATATAGCTCCAAGTAAAGTTACCGATAGAAGTAGACGAAAGAGGGGATGCCTTCCGGGGCATCCCCAAGCTTTGGTTTTTAGGTGTCCTTAGATTATCTCGGGGGTGCCGTGGGCATCCCCAAGCTTAGGCTCTTGCCACTGATTGTTCCATAATCCATCAAATCTTTACCCAAAACTTGAAAACTTCACAACACAAAACTCAAAGTAGAAAATCTCGTGAGCTCCGTTAGCGAAAGAAAACAAAATACCACTTCAAGGTACTGTAATTAACTCATTATTTATTTATATTGGTGTTAAACCTACTGTATTCCAACTTCTCTATGGTTTATAAACTATTTTACTAGCCATAGATTCATCAAAATAAGCAAACAACACATGAAAAACAGAATCTGTCAAAACAGAATAGTCTGTACTGTAGCTAGCGCAAGATATGGAACCACAAAAATTCTAAAATAAATTGCTGGACGTGAGGAATTTATATATTAATCATCTTAAAAAATAATTAAATAAATATCACTTTCCAAATAAAATTGGCAGCAGTTCTCGTGAGCGCTAAAGTTTCTGTTTTTTATAGCAAGTGTAACAAGACTTTCCCCAAGTCTTCCCAACGGTTCTACTTGGCACAAACACTAATTAAACACACAAAAAAAACAACCAAAACATAGGATAGATAATTTATTTATTACTAAAAAGGAGCAAAAAGCAAGTAATAAAAATAAAATTGGGTTGCCTCCCAACAAGCGCTATCGTTTAACGCCCCTAGCTAGGCATAACAAACAAGGATACATCTAGGTATTGCCATCTTTGGTAGGCAATTCTTCAATGAGGCATCTACCATCTTTAGGAATTTCTTTATTTTTATTGATTATCAAACTTTTAGGCACAATATCGAAAAAATCATTTGTAACAAATGGTTCCTTAATGATAGCAAAAATATTGGGATGAATACTTATAGATTTGAGATCTGCAGTTTCCTTACTAGAGGATTCACCCTTATTTTTAGGAACATACATAAACTTGGCAATTTTAGTGGGAGGACTTGGAGTATTCTTTACGGAAGAAAAAGCGGTTCACAAGTTGGTAATAATATCCTCAAGTTTATCGATTCTAGGGGAATCGTTATTTATTTTCTCATTAACTATGGGTTCCTTCTCTTTAATATTTTTCAAAGTGACTCCTACTTTGGATCCATATTGAGAGATTCGGTTGTGGATATTTTTATCAAAATTTTCAGTTATCTCTATGGTAGCAACCTTATTTTAAATAATTTTAAGTCTTTGCATTACATGCTCCAAAGTTAATATAGTTCCATTAACCAAAAGAGGGGGTGAGCCAAACAAATCTATCATAGCATTATAAGAATCAAAAGTATGGCTACCCAAGAAGTTCCCTCCAGTAATAGTATCAAGGACATATCTGTGCCAAGGAGTAACGCCTACATAAAAATTGCAAAGAAGAACAGAAGTAGATTGCTTCCTGGTAGATCTATTTTGAGCATTGCAAATTCTATACCAAGCGTCTTTTAGATTTCCCCCCTCCCTTTGCTTAAAATTTAGAATTTCATTCTCGGGAGACAACGGAGAAGATAAGGGACTAGCCATAACCACAAGCAAACAAACTAACGCACAAGCAAACAAAAAGCAAGCGGGAAAAAAAGGCAAATAGAGAAAAAGAGGGAGGATAGAGAGAGAGGGCGAATAAAACGGCAAGGGTGAAGTGGGGTAGAGGAAAACAAGAGGCAAATGTAAAATAATGTAATGCGGGAGATAAGGGTATGTGATGGGTACTTGGTATATTGACTTTTGCGTAGACCTCCCCAGCAACGGCACCAGAAATCCTCCTTGCTACCTCTTGAGCACTGCGTTGGTTTTACCCGAAGAGGAAGGGATGATGCAGCAAAGTAGCGTAAGTATTTCCCTCAGTTTTTGAGAACCAAGGTATCAATCCAGTAGGAGGCTACGCGCCAGTCCCTCGTACCTGCACAAAACAAATAAATCCTCGCAACCAACACGATAAGGGGTTGTCAATCCCTACATGGCCACTTATGAGAGTGAGATCTGATAGATATGATAAGATAATATTTTTTGTATTTTGGTGATAAAGATGCAAAGTAAAATAAAAGCAAAGTAAAAGCAAAGGAAATAACTAAGTATTGGGAGATTAAAATGATGAAGATAGACCTGGGGGCCATAGGTTTCACTAGTGGCTTCTCTCGAGAGCATACATATTCTACGGTGGGTGAACAAATTACTGTTGAGCAATTGACAGAATTGAGCATAGTTATGAGAATATCTAGGTATGATCATGTATATAGGCATCACGTCCAAGACAAGTAGACCGACTCCTGCCTGCATCTACTACTATTACTCCACTCATCGACCGCTATCCAGCATGCATCTAGAGTATTAAGTTAATGAAAACAGAGTAATGCCTTAAGCAAGATGACATGATGTAGAGGGATAAACTCATGCAATATGATGAAAACCCCATCTTGTTATCCTCGATGGCAACAATACAATACGTGCCTTGCTTCCCCTACTGTCACTAGGAAATGACACCGCAAGATTGAACCCAAAGCTAAGCACTTCTCCCATTGCAAGAAAGATCAATCTAGTAGGCCAAACCAAACTGATAATTCGAAGAGACTTGCAAAGATAACCAATCATATATAAAAGAATTCAGAGAAGATTCAAATATTGTTCATAGATAGACTTGATCATAAATCCACAATTCATCGGTCTCAACAAACACACCGCAAAAACAAGATTACATCGAATAGATCTCCACTAGAGAGGGGGAGAACATTGTATTGAGATCCAAAAAGATGGAAGAAGCCATCTAGCTACTAACTATGGACCTGTAGGTCTGAGGTGAACTACTCACACTTCATCGGAGGGGCTATGGTGTTGATGTAGAAGCCCTCCGTGATCGATGCCCCCTCCGGCGGAGCTCCGGAATAGGCCCCAAGATGGGATCTCGTGGATACAAAAAGTTATGGTGGTGGAATTAGGGTTTTGGCTCCGTATCTGATCATTTGGGGGTACGTAGGTATATATAGGAGGAAGGAGTACGTCGGTGGAGCAACAGGGGGCCCACAAGGGTGGAGGGCGCGCTTGGGGGGTTGGGGGGGGGGTAGGCGTGCCCCCTACCTCGTGGCCTCCTCTTTCATGTCTTGACGTAGAGTCCAAGTCTCCTGGGTCTTGTTCGTTGGGAAAATCACGTTCCCGAAGGTTTCATTCTGTTTGGACTCCGTTTGATATTCCTTTTCTTCAAAACCCTAAAACAGGCAAAAAACATCAATTCTGGGCTGGGCCTTCGGTTAATGGGTTAGTGCCAAAAATAATATAAAAGTGGATTATAAAGCCCAATAATGTCCAAAACAGTAGATAATATAGCATGGAGCAATCAAAAATTATAGATACGTTGGAGACGTATCAGGGCTGTGGACATTGATCATGTTGATTGCGTCGTGAGAGATAAAGCAAGGACAACTGGGACAAGGTGAGGCGGGCCACTGATGGATCACTAACCAACCTATACTAAGTAGTTTAGGATAAGCAGGTAAGGTACAAAGAAGATTACATCCACTTGGCATAAAAATTCGCCACCAGTGCAAGTATAGGGAAGAAAGCAGCATATTACATACACTGGCCGTCTAAACTGGCCAATAGTGCAAATAAACTCGGCAGCAAAACAAGTCCATAACTGAAACAACTTCAGAAGAGCTCAAGAAACTCTATCCTGGGTATCCACCATGCTGGCAATAAGCTTAGCAAGCTTATTAGATTTGTCCTGTTTGGCGCTAAAATCCTGCAACGTTTGCTATTGCACCAAAAAGTATGCATCTGAATTCTCCAGGGACTTCTGCAGTCCTTCGTCTTATTGTCGCATCACATTTGGTCGATGTCTTTTAGCTTGTAGTTGAGACTCAAGAAACTGAACTGATTCAGACAGTGAATTTGAATAGCCTATGCCAGCGGTAGTGGCTAGTAACTCAAACACTACACCAAGACATGACTTTGGGGTTGTCTCACTGTCTTCAAGATAGTTTTCCTTAGTTGTTTTATCAGCTTTGTTGGAGACCAACAAGGATGTCTCACTATCCGAAACCTTATCTGCATTACTTCCTTTACCATTGCTTCATAAGGTACTCTCCCCCAATATTCTGTCAGCATTCTAAAAGAAGAAACAAGCAGACACATAACATGTTTAGCATGTAGTATATAAAACTCATTTCGGTGAACCAGTTCATTCATAAGGTGGACAGGATTAAACTACCAAGTCTTCTATTTCCAAGTAGTACATAATAAAAGTATCAAACAAACATATATCTATGCCCTATTGTCACTTCATTGTCTTGCCAAATCAAAATAGAGACACGGTTCAAATCACATCAGTTCAAGACAAAGCAGCACTGAAAGAATATAAAGTGTGGGAAACTACACGACACAACAAGATTTCAGATGGGTACTGAGGGAGTCCAGGATTATGGGGTCCTCAGGCGTCCGGACTATGTGATATGGGCCGAACTAATGGGCCGTGGAGATACAAGACACAGGACTTTCCCCATGTTCGGATGGGACTCTCCTTGGCGTTTAAGGCAAGCTTAGTGTGCGGATATGAAGATTCCTTTCTCTGTAAACCGACTCGGTACAACCCTAGCCCCCTCTGGTGTCTATATAAACCGGAGGGTTTAGTCCGTAGAGGCAATCATAATCATATAGGCTAGACATCTAGGGTTTAGCCATTACGATCTCGTGGTAGATCAACTCTTGTAACCCCTATACTCATCAAAGTCAATCAAGCAAGAAGTAGGGTATTACCTCCATCAAGAGGGCCCGAACCTGGGTAAACATTGTGTCCCCTGTCTCCTGTTACCATCGGTCCTTAGACACACAGTTCGGGACCCCCTACCGGATATCTGTCGGTTTTGACACCGACATTGGTGCTTTCATTGAGAGTTCCACTGTGCCGTCATCGATAGGCTCGATGGCTCCATCAATCATCTACAACAATGCTGTCGTGAAGGAGATTTTCTCCCCGGTCAGATATTTGTGTTTGGCGGCTTCACACTTCGTGCCAACTCGGTTGGCCACCTGGAGCAGATCGACAACTACACCCCTGGTCACCAGATCAGTTTTGGAAATCTAAACTATGTCGCTGATACCCGAGGAGACTTGATTTTCCAAGGGTTCGCGGCCCCAACCAATGCTCTGGCCTTAGATCTGGAGCGCGTCATTAGGTCCGAAGACGGGAGTCTATAGCCCGCCGAACCCTCTGCGGCCTTAGAGCTCAACAGCAGAAAACGAGAGAGAATAGCATCTCCGGCAATCATTACAAAGCCGGACTCTTCTCCAGACACTAATTCCAAACCCTGGAGGCCCGCGTCATGCAAGCTCGGCCCGGAAACTTCCGACCCCATCCAAACCCCTCTCTTAAAAGAGGCTCTTGACTTAATGCGATCCCTTGTCATCATAGAGGAACCGCTCCCGAATTACGCCCAGCCAGGACTAGGGGATGAAAATAGGGAATTTTACTTCCTACCCACCTCCCACTTTGTAGCCACTGTCGAAGATCTAACCGACATGCTTGAGTACGCCTCCAAAGACATCAACGGTTTGGACGATGATGCCGGAGAGGAACAGAACAAAAACCTGCCGTTCACCGGACACTGGACGACCACTTCCTCGTACGACGTATATATGGTGGACACACCTAAAGAAAGCGACACCGATAAGAAAATTCCAGTTGAGGACAAACCTCCTGAGATACAACCCAAGCACTGATGTCAGCGGCGCTGCTCTGAATCGCTTCGCAGAAAGGACAACAATATTGGCATCGGAGACAAAGATACTCTGGAGAACGCCAAAGACCAAGAAGACCCCATCGAACCAACATCCGAACAGGATGATCGGGAGGACGGGTAAGGTGACGCTGATGAACAAACAGGGAGCAACGACTCGGAGGACAACAACTATCTGCCACTCTCCGGAGATGTCGTAAGCCTCGGCGACAAAGATTTTATCATGCTGGAGGAACCCCACAAACAAGAGCGCTTGAAGCGCTAGCTAATAGCCACGGCTAGAAGCCTAAAAAAGAAACAACAGAATCTTCAAGCTGACCAAGACCTGCTCAATGAAAGATGGACTAATGTCTGGGCAGCCGAAGAATACGGCCTCAAGCGACCAAGAAAGAGTTACCCGAAGCATAAGCTGCTACCCCAATTCAATGATGAGGCGTTGGAGCCCATACCACCTATGCGTAATGCGGCTGACGGACCCGATAGACCACCACGTGGCCGGGACAGAACGCAACTCAAGACAAACACAAACCTGCACCACCTCACCGCAAAAGCAGAGAAACAACTGCTCGGGGATACACATATGACCTAAGACAGGACCTAGAAAATAGAACAGGTCAGATCAGATTAATCTACGGATCGCGGGGGCGTGCACCGACGTGAGAAGACGGGTATCAAGCCTGGTGCGACAAGCATAACCACACCTAGGCCAAAAACCGCGTACGGACTTCATCTGAACTACGTCGTGACTTGGCCCGATACAGAGGTGCCGCACACCCCCTATGCTTCACCGATGAGGTAATGGAGCACCAGTTCCTTGAAGGTTTAAACCGGTGAACATCCAATCATACAACGACACAATAGATCCCGCAATATGGATTGAAGATTTTCTTCTCCACCTTCACATGGCTCATGGTGATGATCTACACGCCATCAAATACCTTCCCCTAAAACTTAAGGGGCCAGCTAGGCACTGGTTAAACAGCCTCCCAAAAAACTCTATTGGAAGCTGGGAAGGCTTGGAAGATGCCTTTAGAGACAACTTCCAAGGAACTTATATCCGGCCTCCGGATGCCGATGACCTCACTCATATAGTCCAACAGCCCAAAGAGTCGGCCAGGAAATTCTGGACTAGGTTCCTAATTAAAAATAACCAGATTGTTGACTGTCCGGACGCCGAAGCCCTAGCGGCCTTCAAACATAGCATCCGCGACGAATGGCTCGCCCGACACCTCGGCCAAGAAAAGGCAAAGTCCATGGCAGCCCTTACAGCACCAATGACCCGCTTCTACGTGGGCGAGGATAGCTGGCTAGCTTGTATCGTTAACAGTACCAGCAACCCCGGCACTTCCGAAGCCAGAAGTGGCAACAGAAGTCCCCGATGCAACAAACATAAGCATCAGAGCAACAATGATGACACAGAGAATACGACAGTCAATGCCATATTCAGTGGCTCCAAATCCGGTCAATGGAAGAAGCCATTCAAACGAAACAAAGACGGTTCATAAAGCCTGGACCGAATACTTGATCGACCCTGCCAGATCCATGGCACTCCTGATAAGCCTGCCAACCACACCAACAGAAGCTGTTGGGTCTTCAAACAGGCCGGCAAGTTAAATGCCGAACATATGGAGAAATGGTCGCCCAGCGAGGATGACGACAAGGAACCTCGCGCACCAAAAATAGGGGACAAAAGAAATTTCCCCCCGAAGTCAAAATGCTGAATATGATATACATCACCCATATCCCCAAGAGGGAGCGCAAGCACGCGCTAAGGGACGTCTATGCGATAGAGCCAGTCGTCCCAAAATTCAACCCATGGTCGGCCTGTCCGATCACCTTCAATCGCAGGGACCATCCGACCAGTATCCGTCATGGAGGTTCGGCCGCATTAGTCCTTGATCAAATCATCAATGGATTCCACCTTACGCGAGTCCTCATGGACGGCGGCAGCAGCCTTAACCTGCTCTATCAGGACACATTTTGCAAGATGGGTATTGATCCGTCAAGAATCAAGCCCACTAAAGCTACCTTTAAAGGAGTGATACCCGGTGTAGAGGCCCACTGCACGGTCTCAATCACATTGGAAGTGGTCTTCGGTTCGCCGGACAACTTCCACAGTGAAGACTTGATCTTCGATATCGTCCCCTTCCGCAGTGGCTACCATGCACTACTCGGACGAACCGCGTTCACTCGCTTCAATGCAGTCCTGCACTACGCCTATCTCAAACTCAAGATGCCTGGACCACACGGAGTTATAACAGTGAAGTGAAACGTGGAACGCTCCCTCCGCACTGAGGAGCACACCGCGGCCCTGGTGGCGAAAGTATAGGGTGGCCTCATCAAGCCAACTATTAGGTCAGCGGCCAAGTCCTTGGACACTGTCAAACGAGTCCGGACTACCCCATTGTACGACAGTCCAGCTCGTCAGGAGCTCAATTAGAAATTCGGCCTCCATCTCATCCCCTACCAAATTGTGGCATACGTACCACACGTACATAATTATGCACTAAAAATACCATGGGAAAGGATGGAGGCATAATAAGGACAATGTCTACAATACGGCTAGACCCTATCAGGACACTCACATTTCCTTTTTTCTCTTTCTTTTATTTTTTATTTTTCCAGGTTCCTTACAACCCACACCACCCTTTCGATGGTACCAAGGCCTCTTTTTGTGGCCTACTATGAAAACACCGGTCAATGATCCTCTCAAAGGAAAATATACCAAGGAGAAAAGCAGCATAGACGCATGCCAGAGCACCTAAAGGATCCTTAAAGATCACCTCGTCCGCTTTCAGGACGCATCCAGAGCTTCCCCTTGTGTTCGGCATGCAAAATAGACTTGTTGATTATTGAACTATTTGTATCAATACGTTTTGACGTATCAATAAGACTACAACGGAAACAGTTTTTAGCCCAAACCTACGTGTTGTTGGCTTATTTCTTAACATATGTTTCCCTGTTTTTGTCTGATTGTCATGTACACCTCGGTATGACCTAAATTTCTAGGGGCTCGATTAAGCTGTGTACATCTTTTAAATACTAAAACAAAGTTCGAACACTTTCATAGTGCAATTCGGCATCCCGAATATAGCATTATATGCATTGGCTCCGAATCATGTCTTTGGTCAATAGTTGGGTTGCCCGGCTCCTGTGGTTACTACCGTACGTTCCGCTTGATCGGCTAAGGTAGTAAAGGGAGAACTACTGCGATTGTGTTTCTGGTTCATCCAGACAAACACCTCAGTAGAGAAAGCCGAAAACTGACTGTCATGATGCGGCGAGAGCTGGTCAGCTATTCAGTGACTAAGTGAAAATCTCTCGCGATTTCTTCGCATTATGCGATAGGCCGGCCTTCACCCGGCCGGTTATTTGCAGCACCCAAGTTCGGATAATCGAAGAATACTAGGGGCTGCAGCTACACCCCTATTGTAAAACTCCTATGGATAAGTGAGGGCGATAAAGCCACATAGTCCGATTGCCTGGTTCGCCGCACTAACACCTGCTTCACGGACCAATACATTGGGTTAAGCGTGTTTATGTGTCACACCGAACACCCCCGTACTACCTATGAGGGGGCCGAAGCCAATGACTAGCCAACGCTAAGATGTCGTAAACAGCCGCACATGAGGAGATATTTTAAAATAATACAAGCAACATATCATACATAAGCCTTGTTTCATGATACATGATTGAACAACATAGATACATTCATTCAAAAAGGATGTCCTTCGAACATTGGCCCTCTACAATGCGGGATCCTTTCAGGACATCATCGAAGTGCTGCTCCCGTGTGCATTGCTCTTTGCCTGCGGGCAGTCCCTCGGTTGCAAGCTTGACGATGTCACCTTGACACGGGCGAAGGCCATCCGCGCACCTTCGATGCAGACCAACCGCTTCACGGCATCAAGCCGAGGGAAGGCATTAACCAGCCGCTTCACGAGACCGAAGTAGCTACTGGGCATTGGTTCGACGGGCCAAAGACGGATTATCAAATCTCGTGTGGCCAATTCGGCTACCCTATGCAGTTCCGTCCACTGCTTCAGCTGATCGCTAAGGGGCACGGGAGGCTTTGGCGCAAGGTACTGCGACCAGAACAGCTTCTCCGTTGAGCTCCCCTCCTCGGCCCAGAAGAACTCCGCGGCATCAGCAGCACTCCGGGGCAGATCCGCAAACACTCCTGGAGAACTCCAAATCCGGGTTAGCAAGATATACCTTTTCCTCACAAATTTGCTCTGCATGATAAAGGTCTTACCCACCGCAATCTGCTTTGCCTCTTGGATTTCCCGGACAGATCTTTGGGCTTCGGCCCAGGCCTCCTGTGCGCTTTGGAGTGCCTTAGCAAGTTCAGAATTTTTCTCCGAACTCTTGCGCTCTAGGGACTCGCATTTGCCTATGGCATCCTTGAGATCTTGCTAGAATTCCTCCACCCGCGATTCATGTCTAAAGCGGGAAGCTCGATCCTCCTGCACCTCCTTCTTGGCCTTGGCCAGCACACTCTTGAGGGCCTCGACCTCAGACGTGTCAGCTACAAACATAATTATGAAACTCATTGAGCTACCACATCATAGCTGACATCATTTCAGAGATGTTTCGCTATTACATACCTTGCTTTTTTTTCTAACTTCCGCCTTAGCTCGGAAGCTTCTGCGGAATGGGCAGCTGACGCATGGTTCGCAGCCTGTTTGCTCAAACGGATATGTACGTTAACCTCCCGCGTGAGTTATTAGATCCTCTGTTCGGTTTTTCTTTCCGAACACCGAACAGAGTCGCAGGGGCTACTATCTATACACATGCATTCTTTTTATACAGCTAGAAAACACTGTAAAGCACATACCTCAAAGCCTCTTAGAAGGATAATGTAGGCTTCGCTCAATATGCTTTTACAGACTGAACATTTTCAATCGCCGTACCCATAAGGGTACGATGTTCTTCCACAATGGTCGCACTCTGAAGCGCTCTCACCAGAGTGTCCGGCGCCTCCGCATTGATAGAGGTCGCCAGTGTAGTAGGTGCGCCCCCTTCTTGCAAAGAGGGTTGCTCATCTGTTTCCAAAACCGTGTGGGTTCCCGTAGCGACATTTGGTTGGGGCCAAACTAGACATGGCCCCGTCTCCAGTCTCCATGGGGGTCGGTTCCCCCATGTTCTCGGCAGCCGAGCTGTCACCCTTCGGCACCTCTTGGCAGCCTCCCACACCTCTCCCAGTTCTGGAAGGGTCCTTTGGGACGACACCTCGGTGTTGTCCGCTGCAGTGGGGGAGGAAGTTGGTGGAGGCGACTCGCTCTCCATCATGTTTGGACCCAGCGAATTCCCAGAAGAGGAAGATCGCTGGGGGAGGACATGAACCGACTGCAACATGCAATTTAAGCATATTATAACTATAAGCCAGAAAAGTCAGACATATATATGCCTTCGATTACTTACGATCCGGATTGGGGCTTCGGCCTGGGGCGCCACTCGTCGGCGTCCGACTCAGAGTCATCCGTAAGGGAGGTTCTCCCCTTCTTGGACGCCTCCACCTCTAGATCACCGGAGGCTGCCCTTTTCTTCTTCTCCCCCTTAGGGGTGAGTTGCTCTCTTCCTCCTCCTCTTCCTCTTCGTTAGGAGAGGAGAGGGTTCCGGTTTCCTCGGACGCTACGTCCGAAGCATCGTTACGGCGGAGGCCACTCTTGGCCTCCTTGCCCTTCTCCTTGGCTTGCTTTTCTGGCGCCTGGTATAGCGCCAGGACCAGCATCCTCGTCAATAGAGGAATAGCTGAGTCTTCGAGCAGCAGAGCCGGAAAGTGAATTCGTTCCGCTTTCTTCGTCCATCCCTGCAAAAGAAAATGGAGAGTTTAGTGTGCTTCTTGGACTCGCAAATTAAGGTTATCAAAGAACTTACGGGGGTCGCAGCGTGGGTGGTATCATAGCCGAGCTCTTCGGTTGTCTCCGGCCATGACTTCTGGGTCTTCAAGATCAACTTCCACATGTCTTCGTGCTTCATGCCGAAGGACCGCTATAGGATCCGGGGATCGGCCGGGTTGAACTCCCACATAAACTCTTGACGTTCCTGACAGGGGAGAATCCGGCGGAAGAGCATCACCTGGATGACGCTGATGAGGCTGATATTCTTATCTACCATGCTCTTGATACGCTTCTACAACATCATCACCTCGTCAGACGATGCCCAGTCTAGGCCCTTGTTGAGCCAGGATGCCAGCCGCATTGGGGGACCAGACTTGAACTCCGTAGGAGCAACACATGTGGAGTCACGGGGCTCTGTGACATAGAACCACCCCTCCTGCCATCCCTTCACCGTCTCCACGAAGGTGCCGTTGGGCCAACTGACATTGGGAAGTTTGCTCACCATAGCGCCACCGCAATGCGCGTGCTGGCCGTCCACCACTTTCGGCTTCACATCGAAGACCTTGAGCCATAGGCCGAAGTGGGGGGAAATGTAGAGGAATGCCTCACATACGACAATAAACACCAAAATATTGAGGAAAGAATTTGGGGCTAGATCATGGAAATCTAGACCGTAGTAAAACATGAGGCCGCAGACGAAAGGATGAAGGGGAAACCCTAGTCCGTGAAGGAAATTAGGGATAAACACTACCCTGTCGCCAGGCTTTGGTGTGGGGATGATCTGCTCTTTGGCTGGGAGCCGGTGGGCGATCTCCTAGGCCAGGTATCCCTCTTCCCGGATTTCCTTGATGTTTTTCTCCGTGAGGGAGGAAGCCATCCGCTTGCCCCGCGCTCCGGATCCGGACATGGCTGGAGTACTTTTTGGGAACGGAGAGGATTGAAGCTTGGGCGCTGGAGCTTGAGGACGGATGGGCCGAGGAAGGGGAAGGCATGGGGTAAAAAGGGGGAATCTTATCTCCTTATAAATGCAGTGAATATTATGCGTCCCCAACGAGCCTTGAAGCTTGCCTATTTCCAAGGGGTCGTGCGAAACGGCACGGTTGGGTTTCCCAAACCCGTATTGATGAGAATCCCGTAATAAGGGGCACGATCTCTGCTTTGACAAGACATGTCATCGCTGGTTGCGTCTCGAAACGCGAAACAGGAGGCTGAAAAACGGTTTGAAATAATAAAATGGCCGGACATGACATCTCACCAGTAAAATCTTCAGAGGGCAGAACTTATCTGTATTATGCCCTTGGGATTCCGAGGTATGACTGTTGTACAGAGCCGGATATAGTACTGACAATCAACTTCTTTGAAGTGTTCGGAGGAGGCACCCGCCTTGCAATGCTGAAGACAATCTGCTTGCCGGACACGCCGTCATTGACGACTGGTTCAGGGGCTACTGAGGGAGTCCAGGATTATGGGGTCCTCGGGCGTCCGGGCTATGTGATATGGGCCGGACTAATGGGCCATGGGGATACAAGACGGAAGACTTTCCCCGTGTCCGGATGGGACTCTCGTTGGCGTGGAAGGCAAGCTTAGTGTGTGGATATGAAAGTTCCTTTCTCTATAAACCGACTTTGTACAACCCTAGCCCCCTCCGGTGTCTATATAAACCAGAGGGTTTAGTTCCTAGAGGCAATCATAATCATATAGGCTAGACATCTAGGGTTTAGCCATTACGATCTCGTGGTAGATCAACTCTTGTAACCCCTATACTCATCAAAGTCAATCAAGCAGGAAGTAGGGTATTACCTCCATCAAGGGGGTCCGAACCTGGGTAAACATTGTGTCCCCTGTCTCCTGTTACCATCGATCATTAGACGCACAGTTCGGGACCCCCTACCCGAGATCTGCCGGTTTTGACAGGTACCACGGGTCTACATGTACAACAACACTATTGGCTCTGTTGTGATGCTAGTAATGTGCTTGATATGAGAAGTCAACTGTATACACAAGTGAAATTGAAATCAACAGAGCTATTTATAAGAGCAAACCTGTTAAAGAAACATGCTTAAACATACATGTTGTGCCATTGGAGTTTTGATTGGATCCTTCAATTTAAAATAAGTTTGTATGAGTAAATACAGTGATACAAGAGCAAAGCAGTATGCATTGTAGCAATGGAATCATAAATGAGAACAATTGTTCTTCAGGTTTAAGCACTTGTTCTACACGAATAGCGTACAGTAAGACGCAGGCATATAGTACTTAAAAAATAAAAAATGAGCTCATAGACCTGACCACATTCTTGGTTCGGGACCAGTATACAACAAGGCGTTCCCAGTCATTGTCACGTAAATGTGTCTCAGGAGAACGCAAGGGAATTTGATGAGTTTCTTTGCTAGTGAAGTACGTTTTCTTCAAGTAATTCCGATGTGGCCACCAAGCATTGTTTAAGATAGCAGAGGTATTAGCACATGTTACCTTATCCTGAGTTTCCATATCGGTCCTTCTCTATAGAGAAAAATGGGAACATTTGTTGCATTATAACCATCATGGAGGTAGAATGTATGGGAGAAAGCAAAGTAATTGCCATGAATAACATTACTTACACGTAATTCCTGGACGAACACCTGCAACTAGCGTTTTCCCTCATCTTCAGTATAATATTTCCATGATGGGAAGATACACACATAGGATTTGGGCTTCCTCCATAGGAATTGCTGGTGTGCTTCCTACACAGGAATAGGTGTACTAACTGGCGGAGTTGGGGTTCGCTATGGTAGTATTGGCGCTTTGGGCACTGTAGCTGCCTTACTAACTGCTCTTGTTTGGGAGCTCTATGGTGGAGATGGTGATGTGTCAACAAGAACTAGGTTGTTATCTGCTGGGGTTGGAGTTAGATTGGGTGGAGCCGGTTCTCTGTCCATCACAGTAGGGGTACAATCTGTGAGAGTCTGGGTTATGTGTGGTAGCACTGGTTCTCGTGCATGTACAACCGGGGTGCTATCTCCACTAAGAGGTAGCACTATTTTATTTGAAGACCATGTTTTTACTTCGCTAGATACTTATAACACCCACAATACGGCTATATCTCCCACGTGTCGGGGCATGACTTAGAGGCATAGCCGCATGGTAGTTTTGAGGCAAGAGGGGTAATCTTCACACAATACCATGTACTGAATAAGAAAGGGATAAAGAGTTGGCTTACAATCGCCACTTCACCCAATACATAAATAATTCATACATCATCCAAATACACTCAAAGACCGACTACGGCCAAAACCAACAGAAAAGGAAGATAAACCCCGAATGCTAGATCCCCGATCGTCCCAACTGGGCTCCACTACTCATCATCAGGAAACGAAACGTAGTAACAACCTAGATCCTCGTCGAACTCCCACTTGAGTTTGGTAGCATCATCTGCATTGGTAATCCTCGGCACCTGCAACTATTTGGAAGTAACCATGAGTCACGAGGACTCAGCAATCTCACACCTGTGAGATCAAGACTATTTAAGCTTATGGGTAGGAGAAGGTAGTGAGGCGGAGATGCAACAAGCACTAAGCATATATGGTGGCTAACATACGCAAATAAGAGCGAGAAGAGAAGCAACGCACGGTCGAGAAGCTAGAAGTGATCAATAAGTGATCCTGAAACTACTTACGTTCAAGCATAACACAAGACCGTGTTCACTTCTCGGACTCTGCTGAAAAGAGACCACGGCTACACACACGGTTGATGCATTTTAATTAAGTCAAGTGTCAAGTTCTCTACAACCGAATATTAACAAATTCCCATCTGCCACATAACCGCGGGCACGACTCTCGAAAGTTTATACCCTGCAGGGGTGACCCAACTTAGCCCATCACAAGCTCTCACGGTCAACGAAGGATATTCCTTCTCCCGGAAAGACCCGACCAGTCTCGGAATCCCGGTTACAAGACATTTCGACAATGGTAAAACAAGACCAGCAAAGCTGCCCAATGTGCCGACAAATCCCGATAGGAGTCGCACGTATCTCGTTCTCAGGGCACACCGATGAGCACTCCGTACAACTAAAACCAGCCCTCAAGTTTCCCCAAGGTGGCGCTGCAAAGGACTCTAGTTCGGACCAACACTCAGAGGAGCACTGGCCCGGGGGGGAGTTAAAATAAAGATGACCCTTGAGTCTGCAGAACCCAACGGAAAGGAATAGGTGGTAGGTGGGAAAAAGGTAAAACCAAGGTTGGGCCTTGCTGGAGGAGTTTTATTCAAAGCGAACTATCAAGGGGGTTGCATAAATCCCCAATCTCGTAAGGAACGCAAAATCAAGGAACATAACACCGATATGACGAAAACTAGGGCGAAAAGAGTGGAACAAAACACCAGGCATAAGGCCGACCCTTCCAATGTTCTCAGAGTTGTTGAAAGCTTGATCCTCGTTAGCGTACTCAACAGGTTCCTCATTCACGTAGTCATCTCCCGGCTCTACCCAAGGCAAGAACACAAGAAAAGGAACAACAATCAATCACAGTGCAATGCACAAGCAACATGATGGAATATATGGCATGATATGCAAGATATGATATGATATGCAATGGATATGCGTGCTCCGGAAGGGAAAGAATGATCAAGGAATCAACTTGGAAAACCAAGTATACCGCTGGAAAGATGAGGTGATTTTGGTCGAAATCGATATAAGGATCACCGGAAACGGATGCACGGTTGGCAAATGGCAAGCAAAATAAGAATGGTGCAAAACTGCTATTAACAACATGATGGGACTTAGAATGCAACAAGAAACTAGGCTATTGCACTCCAGCATAGCAACAAAGCATATGGCAGTGATGTAAAAGAGATGCTTGACAAAAAATGAACACTGAGCTACGGCTAAATCACATTAGACCAGGTTCAAACAAGCATGGCAAATTTGCAAAAGATATCAGCTTCACAGACTTAGTGAAAATACTAACATGTCAAAAACAACATCAGGAAGCACTATTTAGATCTAGCAAACAACATACTACAGGAACATATCATAGCAAGCAAAGGCATGGCATGATTCTACTAAAAGCATAGATCAAAACTCCCTTAATGAACATGAGACAAAAAGGCACAGAAGATATGATGGCACCCATATAAACATAGCAAGTTTTATTAACAGTTTCAGACTTAGAAGGAAAACAGAGCATGGCATAAACAGATTTATGGTAACAACTTTGCGAGCTCATGCCACTCACACAAAGCACTAAATGACAACATAAGTATACCAATAGCAAGAAGACATGTTCATGAAGCTAAACATGTCAAGAGCAAGTTCATAGGATGCATCGATCACTAGCAAAACCATGGCAATATTGATTAACATGTTAACAATCTGCCAGGAATATTATATAGCAAAAGTAGAGCAAGAAAAAGACATGCTAGAGCACTCCATAATATCAACTAGGGGCATGAACGGATAGAGCATAACCACATGTTCAAAACATCCTTACTGAAGTATCTCAAAATAAACATGGATCTCATGGTAGCATCAAGTTTACATGGCATCAAAATAACACCAGGAGAAGGCAAAATCCTAAGTCCCTCAAAACAGCAACATCACGCAACCTAGTTTGCATGCTTGTGCTAGTCAGCACATAGATCACAAAAATACAAGACTTGCACCTCTGTAAAGATGGCATGATGTAGTTCAAAACACATGCAGACCTCATGCTCATAGAATGCACACATCAAATGCAACAAAAATGACAAATCACCTTGATCTGATAAGTACCAGCAATTAACATTTTATAGCACTCTTGCAACAATGAAAATAGCATAATAATGGAAAGTGACATGCATGGAAATGCTACTACCATGAAGAGCTCAATGAGTTGAATATTTCGACATATCGTATGCATGATTTGGTGCTACGGTCACCGAGATATGATATGTCGAAGGAGGCATAAAAATATTAGGGAGTTTTGGGACTTTGTGAAATTTTACCTCTGGATCTAGGGTTGATCCGGTGCAGAAATCGATGTTCATCGGGGATCTCGCCGGACTTGCGACGGAGTGGAGGAAGACAGCGGAGAGGCATGGGGAGGCGCCGACGAGGTCGGACCGGGGCGGATCTGGTGCGGCGGGGCCGGACGACGAGTCCGGTGCGGCGGTGCGGCGGCAGAGGAGCGGCGGGTGGCGCCAGTGAGGCGCGCGGAGGAGCAGGGCGGTGCGGGCAGCCGGGCGGTTGGTGGCGGCGATCGGGCCCGGAGGGCCTCGCACGGGCCCTGGCGGGCCGGCGGGTGAGGCGCGGCGGCGTAGACGACCGGCTGGTGACGTGTCGCGCCCAGATTCGTTGGGGGCGGCAGCGCGGACACGTCCATCGGTGGGGAGAAGTGTCCGGCGGTGAGAGGGGGGATTTGCTAGGGTTTCATCTGGGATTTTCGGGGGCAGTTGCATTTATATAGGTAGAGGGAGGTAGGAGTGTCCAAATGAGGTACAGTTTTCGCCCACACGATCGTGATCCGACGAAGGAGAACATGGAGGTGGTTTAGATGGGTTATTGAGATGTTTTGGAGGGTGTTGGGCTGCAATCCAAAGAGGCTTTTGCGGTTACCCGGTTAACCGTTGGGGCATTGAACGGCCTCCAAATGGAACGAAATTTGACAGGCGGTCTACCGGTGGTGTACCAAGGCCACTTGAAAAATCTCGACCTATTCCAAGAACGTTTTTCTCCCGCTCACAAAAAGAGACAGGAGGGGTGCGCTGGGTGCATGTGGGAGTGTCGGATTGCGAAACGGACAACGAGGAAAATGACCGGATGCATGAGACGCACACGTATGCAAATGAGATGCACATGATGAGATGATATGAAATGCATGACATGAACAAAATGCAAAACAAAAGACAAAAACCCAACCACAAAGGGAATCTCATAACATAAAGCCGAAAATGGCAAGAGTCGGAGTTAGAAATATGGCAAGTTACATCCGGGGTGTTACAATATTGCCATCGCCCGCTCCAATTCAAATAGCTGATAAATAGGAAACATAGTTGAATGTACAAACATTCTATGAGAGATAGATGCAATAGATAGTGTGGAAAAAAGAGGGCATGAAATAGTTCACATGTATATTGTTTAACTAAAAAGGATGGCATGACATAATTTCACATATATGATGTCTATCTAAACTGGATAGCATAGCATGACATAATTCAAACATATGACGACTAACTAAACATGATGACATGAGATAATTATACGATGTCTTTAGTAAACAAGTTCACATGACATAATTCAAATATTGTTCTCTAAGTAATCAGGATCGCATGATTTAATTCACATATGTGATGTATATACTAAGAAGAGGGCATTCGCATATATGATGTCTAAACTAAGAACATGTTGTTGAATATTGTGTTTGTGATGTCTAAACTATGCAATGCAAGACACCATATGCATGATATGAGCAGTATAATCATGCCAAGTTAGAGCATACACCTCGGTGGGCGAATAGGACTGGTCATCTGTCTTTGAATCCATCTCCGAGGAGGTATCGGGACCCAACAAGAGCTCTGCTTCGATAGGTAGCACTATCTTCTCTGAAGACCATCTTTTCACTCCAGATTTTTCCATCACCCACTCAAATGGTTGATTCATAATAAGAGTAGTTGAATGTACAAATATTTTCAAAAAAATGGAAATGTAATGAAGAAAAGGATTGGCAAGATATCATTCAAATACATGATGCCTGGTTAAACATGACGGCATTGCATATTTCATATATATTATGGCTGGCTAAAAGAGATGAGATTGCATAATTCTCTTATATGATATAGAAACTAAACATGTGGCATTTCAGAACATGTCTAAACTAAGCAGATGGCATATATGATGTTGAAAGTAGGCACTTAAAGGCAACATATGCATGATATGACCAACATCATCATGCCAAGTTAGAGCAAACACCTCGGGGAGTAAATTGGAGTGGTCAGTTGCGTCCGAATCCGCCTTAGAATAGATATCTTCCTCTGGATTACAATCTGCAGGGGCGGGGAGGGTTTGCCATTGAACCCACCATGGAGCGATGTCTGCATGACATTGTATTGACGCACAAAATTGTTCTCTTTTTCTCTACATGTTCATCATGACTCTGTACAATATCTGACATGCATACAAAAAAATATAGTGAGATTATGTAAGGAGAGCATGCAAGAATCTAGAGTGATGGTAACAATGAGTGGATGGATCCAAAAATAATGATAGTAGGCTGATGATCACTTTAATTTAATAAAAAGACAGATGATGATTGCTTTACTATTTGTTTCCCACCCAAGATGAACAACATAGGCATACCCTAGGTGAACGACATAATAGAAAGAGATACTATTCATTGCTGCCTCGATATGTGCCCCACAAGTACTTTTAAAACTCAAGTTTGAACATTAATTTGGACCTGACTCGGAGTCTAAGAGGTCAACAGGACAATAAAGTAGCAGGTAATATTAAGCAATGCATTACATAAGAAGAAACAAAAGAGTGTGACCTCTCTTGTGGACCCGTGTTGTCACGCCCAATATGCGATCCTATACGAGAGGATCTTGAAGGTCCGACTAAGGATAGAGCCGCATATTGAAGACGCTGTTGCAAGGTGGATATCATTACATCGTCAACTTTCAACCCATTCTGAGAACATTTTTATCCCACTTATAAAATAATATTTCAGAGGTGTCCGGGCGTGTGTGAGTGTGGTTGGACTCGAAATGGTCAACGGAGAGAACTGGGAGACCCACCAACGATGAACGGATGCAAGTTTTGAAAAACACAAGAAAAATTAGAAGAGTTAGGTAGGATCCTGTGGAGGAACCTGTGGGTTATGGGCCCACTGAAAATAAAACACCGTTGGAACGATTGAAGAAGAGAGATGATGCACCGGAACAATAGAAAGACTTGAATGAGGTCACAACCTCGAATTAGCTTGAACGCAAGCACGAATCTTCTTAGATGACTCCAACAATCCAGAATGATTAAATGGCGAGAGGTGAACAAGCAAGGAGAAACACTTGAGCCAAGGAAAGAATATGATCAACTCAAAAAACTTGAATTGAATTCACCAGAAAAGAAAACGAGACGAACAATGATGAACTACACGAGAATTCACCGAGGATGGAAAGAAGAGACTTCACACGAATGCAATGAATGCCCAATTCGAGACTTTAGACTCCATGAACAAAACGGTGGGAGGGTGGGAAAAAACAAAGGAAACTTCGGATGAAGGGAAAAGCGACCGTTGAGAAGAACTAAGAATCGATCTTGCAAAAGATGAAGGGGATGGAATAACTTGAAGATGAATGCACCGGTTGGAAAGGATTGACAACGCAACGATCAAGAGAAGCCTACATGACCCTAAAGAAAATTTGAAGGGGAAGAGGAGTAAGTCAAAGCACCTACGTCACAATTCCTCACCAGAGCGATGAATGGGATAAGGAGTAAAAATAAATCCTACTCTCCGATATAACTAGACTCCGAAATAGTTTTTATTCCAGACTCGACTACTGCCAAACTACGATCAATCAACGGGGCTCAAATGGTCAGTCGAGACTCTGATACCAACTTTTCATGCCCCATATATGATCCTATCCAAGAGGAACTCGAAGGTCCCACTAAGGATAGAGCCGCATATTGAAGACACTGTTGCAAGGTGGATATCATTACATCGTACCATATACAACACAAATGGGGATACATACAAAGGCGTACACTCGCCACATGAATACAACAAACATCATACATAAGAGCAACATCCGACTACGGATGAACCACAAATGAAAAACTCAAATGGCATCCACCCTGCTAGCCCAGGCTGCTGACCCGGAACCTATCCCTCGATCGAAGAAGAAGAAGAAGCAGAAGAAGAACTCCAAAACAAGCAAGCATCGCTCTCATGCCATATCAACGCATTACTTATACCTGCATCTGTTGTTGTAGAAATCTGTGAGCCATGAGGACTCAGGAATCCCTTTACCGTGGGTATCAAGACTAGCAAAGTTTAATGTGTATGGAATGGGTAAGTGGTGAGGTTGCAGCAAGCACTAAGAAATGTATGGTGGCTAACTTATGAGTACAAGAATAAGAAGAAAAACTACGCATAATGGTCACAAACTAGTAATGATCAAGAAGTGATCCTGAACTACTTACGAGTCAAACATAACCCCACCATGTTCTCTTCTCGAACTCACTGGAAAAGAGATGACCACGGTTACACACGCGGTTGGTGTATTTTAATTCAGATCTGGTGTCAAGTTCTCTACAACCGGATATTAAAAATTCCCATCTGCCACATATCCGGGGCACGGCTCTCGAAAATATAAAACCCTGCAGGGGTGTCCCAACTTAGTCTATCACAAACTCTCATGATCCATGGAGGAATGTCCTCCATTCAGGAACAATCTGATCAAGCTCAGAATCCCGGTTCACAAGACATTTCGATAATGGTAAAATAATACCTGCAAGGCCTCCCGATGTGCTGACACTCTAATAGGACCCACGTGTATCTCGTCTTAGGCCAAGATCGGATGGGAGATCCTATGAATAAAATCAATCCTCGAGTTTTCCCGTGGTGTCCCTGCAGTCTACTTGGTTTGGACCAACACTCATGAGGAGCACTGGCCTGGGTTATTGATTAATTATCCTCAGGGTCTGGAAAGTCCTTATGCAAGTTTTAGTTGTTATTAGGCAAATGGTAAGACCAAGTTTGGGCCTTGCTGGAAGAGTTTTATTGAAAGAGAACTGCGAGGGGGGTCTGTAAACCCCGACCGTGTTAGGAACGCAAAATCAGAGAACATAACACCAGTATGATAGAAACTAGGGCGGCAAGAGTGGAACAAATCACCAAGCAAAATTCCAAGCCTTCCACCCATTACCAAGTATATAGATGCATTAATTAAATAAGAGATATTGTAATATCCCATGATATCCTTGTCCCAACAATGAACAACCTGCACGTGCACCTGCAACTAGCAATGCTATAAGAGGGGCTGAGCAAAGCGGTAACATTGCCAAACCATGGTTTGCTAGGAAGGTGGAAAAGGTTAGAGGCTTATCATGGCAATTTGGTAGGCCTGATAAACAAGTGGTAGGTAGCGCGACATAGCGATATCATCGAGACAACTAGCAAAGCAAAGATAGTAGTGGTATCCAGGGTAACGATCATCTTGCCTGAAAGCCTGCTCAGAAGAAGACTGAGTCCATAAAGTAGACGAACCAAGCATAGATGAACGAATCCTCACAATCGCAACGGTACTGGAACTATCGAGAAGAAGCACAACCGAAAAGAAGCAAACAACACGATAACGCACAAGCATAAACATGGCATGATGCACAACCAAGTATGATGCATGACAAGGCTAGATGATGTTACTCATGGCAAGAAATGATGCATACAAGAATCCCACATCAAAGCAAATTTAAATGTGGCCGGAAACAACACATAACAATTCTGGAAGGTCCCCATATGCATATTTCGAATTTGGTATTGATCTGATTAAAACACAATTTTAAGTTATTAAATAGCAAGTTAAAGTTCACCAAGATGATCTATACATTTTTCTAGTCAAGTTACATATGTAGATCATGTAATTCGGAGCTATGGTCTAGAACATATGAGCTAAACAAGTTAAACATGGCATTGATGCAAAATGCATGGAAATATCATCCACAAACACTCCAAAACATGGATGCAACAAGGTATCATGAAACTACACGCAATTCTAACCAAGTTTCATATAGGACATGATCAAAACGGATCAACAGCCCAACACATACACCCAAAGCAAGTTTGAATAAGAATCTGCCGAAAACAGCAACTAGGCATATTGCAAGAATCAAATCAACATGCTAGTGGAATAATATGGCCAGAAACTTGATATGTGCTCAAAGTAAAGATAGAATGCTTCAATTTATCTTTTAATCAGGTTCATAAGCACCATTATTAATTTACTATGATCCATGCAAAATGCAAAGTTCTGGTACAGATTAGTACTTAGTGAAAAACTTGGCATATACATGAGCAGAGTTAAAATGATGGCATGTTTGAGGCATGAAACACCTATACTATAGTACTTAAACATGGCATAGAGAGGCATATCATGCTAGCATATATCATGTAGCTCAAATATGACAAACAGGTTCATGGGAATCATGAAGACAAGATGCAACCGCGACATAAGCCGATTCTCAGACTTGGTGAAATCCGGGAATGCAAAACAACAACATCATGATGCTGAGTTTCGAGGCACATAACAACAAGCATAGCAATTTTAAAATTTATGAAAAATACATTTTTCATGTAATAAATATGGCATACTCCAACTTACTCAATCGGAACAACTTCATATGATGCATAAATTATTTACTATGATTTTTTTCAAAATGGAACATGTTGTTAATAGATTGACAGATAAAGCATGATGGCAACTTTATTGCAAGAAAGAGACATTCTACGTCACTTTTAAATAGCAACCAAAGGCATGGAATCAAATTACACATAACATAGAGCAATACACATCAAATACTCATATGAATATGAGCAAAGGATTAGTGGGAAACATCATGACAATATGACAAGTTTTATAACAGTCGGTTTCAGACTTAGTGAAATTAACAAGTCTGAAATCAGAAACATTGACTAGGCATGTTTACAAGCTCATGGCAGTCACATCATGGCATGAAATAAATACTAGCAGCAACAATACATAAAGTTTCACCAAACACATGTTGACATAATGTTGATATGACATAGGCATTAAATCACACAAAAATAACAAAAGGGCAAGTTTTAATAGTTTCACCACTTAACAACGACATGCACTTTTGCAACGAAGATTCCCATAACAAGATGCATCCTAATATGCATGCAACTGGCACCATCATGAAGAACACACTGAGTAGATGAATTTAGATATATAGATCATCTCCACATGAGAAACATGCACAAAGTTAAGGCCACCACGAGATGCATATATGCTATTAAAAATCTCAAGACTTAACCGATTTCTACCTCGTGCCAAAACTGGACGGAGCAGATCTGGGACAAAGGCGTGCGGGTGGTCGCTTGTTTCACGAGATCGGTGTCAGGGCTGGACGAGACCGTCCTGGCTGGAGGTTGTGGAAGGCCATGGTAGCGATGGCGGGGAAAGAGGCCGACGGGCACGGGGCGAGGCGGATCCGGGTGCGCCTGCCCGGATCTGGCTAGAGGCAGGGCCGATGCTCGCGGGTGGTGGAGAAGGTCCTAGAGGCGCGGATCCGGGTGGGATGGAGCTCCGGCGACGAGATCCGAGCACGGGGTAGTAGCGCTGCCGAGCTCCGGCGGAGACGACACGACACGGGACGAGGAGCCTCGGTCGCCGACGGGGTTAGCGGGGACGAGCGGGGGGTCGGGGCCAAGCTCCCTGGTGGTGGGTGCTCGGGCTAGCGCAGGCCAGGTGGCGGAGGGGATCCGGGCTTGTGCAGGCCCAAGATGGGCTCTGTGGGGCACGGGGAGGGCAGGTGGTGCGTGCTAGTTGGTTGCGGGGGACGCTGGGGGATGAGGTGGCTCGCGAGGGTTGCCTGGCGCAGGCGACGTTGGTGGTGGCTGACCGCTGTCAGGGCATCAGCCATGCACGAAATACAAGGAGAGGTGGGAAGTGGTGGTGGTTGGAGGTAGGTGGAGGAGGCTAGGGGTAGCTTTTGCGCATTTTTGGAAGGGGAAGGTGGCTATTTATAGTAGGGGGGTAGGATTAGGGTTCGGGGTTGCTTCGGAGCCCTCCGATCGTGATCTTGTAGCTCTGGCAAGAGGGGGAGCTAGGTGGGCTGCAGGTGAGCTGTGAATAGGGGTTGGGCTGAGAAGAGAGGGAAGGAGAACGGCCCGACACTGTTTTCGGATACCGCGACGAATATACCGACTATATTGCCACTATAGTTATCCGTTGGGGTATCAAACAGACTTTGAGTGCGGCGATATTTGGCAAGCAGTCTACTGATAATAAAACTAGACCACACGCCAACTTTCAAACCATTCCGAGAAATGTTTTATCGCACTTACAAAATTATATTTCAGAGGTTCCCGGGCGCGTGCGAGTGTGGTTGGACTCGAAATGGTCAACAGAGAGAACTGGGAGACCCACCAACGATGAATGGATGCAAGTTTTGAAAAACATGCATATGAAATGCAAATGATGACATGGCAAAGTGCAACACGCAAGCGAATGACATGGCAACGACGGTGAATAAATGGAAGACATCTCGCGCATTGGTGTCGGGGTGTCACACGTGTACTCCTCAGGTTCATCTGCTAAGTCGATGATGGTGATGCAGTTGTTGTGGGTTCCGGTGGCAGGGAAGGAGATCTGAGGCGGTGAAAGACGGTCAGGAGTCGTGATGTCTGGTATGGTGGATAATTTTGTCGATGGAGTAGCTCAGGTGAGGTGGAGGACTCACGACAGGAGTAGAACAAACCACACAAAGTTTTCTTTGACACCTAAGTGTAACTGAAGTAATTCTATAACGGCTCCCTTGGCTTGCAGGACTCTAAAAACGCAGGGATAGGAAAACCACCGGAATAGGATATGAATGCACGTGGGAAACAGAGCATTTGTAAACACATGGTTTCTGTCAACTAGGGTGTTTGGTTCACAGGAATTGGAAGAGCAGAGGAATGGAAAGAAACATGGCCAAGTTAAAGTGAAACCATATGAAAGTGTGTATAGTTAGAAAGTTATTCTGCCACTAATGCACTTAGTCTTGTTTTCATGCATAGGATTTTGAAAAGTAGGCCCAAGTGGATGTTTTGCTCCATTCCTTTCACCAAAATGCATGAATAATTGAATAGTAGAGTGCCATAGGAAAATTTCCTATTGCTATGTTTTTCCTTCACTTTTTCCATTGAACCAAAATTTCCCTAATGGATCGACATGAATGTAGAGTAATAAGTGATGCGGCAGGTGTACTACCTCTTCGGTGTAGCCGTGTCGATCGTAGCATCATTGGGTTGGTCGCTGAAAAAGTTGTGGCGAGGTGGCTATCGGAGTTGTGGAGGAAGATCTGAGGCGCCTGTAGATGGCATCTAGGGCACTGCTCTGTTGTGATGGATGGTTCCATCGTTGGAGCAGCTCCGGCGAGTCATAAGACCTCAAGGATGAAGCAGTACAAGGCATACATCGTTAATCTCAAGTGAGATTCTAATAGCATCTCCAACAGAAGATGTAGAATACATTACCAAAAAGTGATAGATGTAAAATTTATATCACTAAAAAACACCTGACTACAAAAGATGAGGTAAAAACTTTTGACTCTAAACTTAACTGTCAAAACTAAAATTTTACTATGGAATCTGAATGCTACTATCGAAATTGAACGCACTGGTAGTAGAGAGGCACTTCACATGTAGTTTAGGCAGCTCGCGCACTAGTAGTAGAGAAACAGTGATCTAAAACAGTAGGCGATCGATGGGGAACACATTAGCAGATAGTATCCAAAGTAGCAGCACCTGGATGAGCAACACGAACTAGAGCCAGAGCAGCAAATCGTGTAGATGCAGTAGCCAGTGTACCAGTAGTGCGATCGATCAAGAGATGGAGCAGCAGCAGCGCGAGCAAGCGAGCGAGAGCCGGAGCAGCAGCGGCGTGACCGAGCGAGTGAGAGCCAAAGTAGTAGTAGCAGATCTGGCTGGAATTGCCGCTGCCGCCGAAGGATCCTCGCACTAGGGGAGAGCCGACATGGAGATGTGGCCTGCGGCACCAGTTTCGAGGTAGTCACACCATGTGGGTGCAGGATCGAGCACCATCCAAGCCGGGAGGTCGAATTAAGGAGAAGGTGTGATGCGATGAGTGTAGAACCTCTTTGGTGGCGCCGAGTAGGCCTCGGCTTTGTCCGAGGAGTCGATGAGCACGTTGCGGTTCTGGCGTAGCAGGTTAAGGCGACATTGTGGGGATGGATCAGACGCGATAGAGAAGGCGATCATCGGAGCAGCTCCTTGGAGGTGGAGGACGGGGCGGCTGAATCGGCGGGACGATGAGATCGACGATGGATCCTCATCTAGGGAGATGTATGAGGGACATCGAGCTGTTGTGGTGGACGATGTCATCGGGGAAGAGGCTCTGGCTGGGCAGCGGTGGGGTGGCTGATAGAGAAGTGTGGGGTTTCGCGGCTAGAGCAGAGAGGTTATGGCGGCCTGGGATTTTGAATGCCGAAAAGGAGGTGATGGGAGGGGGGAACCATGACTTAGGGACACACTTGTCCAAATTGTAGGGTGTGTTACAAAAGTACCCCCACCGATTTGAACTAGCGGCCCTTTCGGCTCAGGGTTATAATGGGGATTCTGCGTGTCAGGATTTGGCAGCTGGAGGGAGTTTTCGCGCGCGTTGTAATTTTGGGATAGCAAGGCGCGGGTTGTGTAGGCGCGAGTTTTGCGAGGATGATATCTAATTTTCGGGATAACAAGGCACGGGTTCAATTTTAGGGAGAAGCCTAATGTGTAATTACTTATGTACCAAATCAATCCGCACTTCCCTCAACGAAAAAAACGAAAGAAATAAAACTATTCGCATCACACAAAGAGAGAGTCTTGCCTGTTTTACTGTACAAATGCTATTCATTGCTATGAATCCATGTTATGTCCAATTAAATTTTTTCACTGGTTGTATAATGCATGTAACCTACTCATACAAACATTTTAGTGCATTCCAAATGTCTATACTACCGCTGCAATTCAAACTAAATTTGAATTCGTTTCTCCATTTGAATAAGAATCTACAATCATTATTGTTGCCAAGTTAGACCATCATTCGTATATGATCTTAACAACACACCACATGATTACTATAGAGATAGATATGAACTATGTGTACTATATGAACTCGAATTGAAAATTCTGTATACACTTGATGTTGATTCCAAATAATAGTACATTTGACGTACTAACTAGATCTTCATGATCTAAGCCATGTTTCATACGTACACTGTGTTCGTCACAAAAAGTATAGTGCCCCGCCCCCTACATTATGAGAAGTATTTAGGCCTGAGCTACAAAAGCCACACATTATCACAAATTCAAATAAAATGTTCTACATCTATACCCCTACATAGTGTGCGAATAACTTTGAAAGATGGTCGTTGGACGAAGCCAATCCGACGGTGCAGAGATGGAAAAATTCGACACTACTGGCCATTGGATATCATCTACATTCCACCAGATTCTGCCACATGTACAATCTAGAAGACTCCATGGTTGAACTTAAGCATAGTGCACAAACCTCAAAACACAAGCACTTCTCCTTTCTTCTAGAATCTTCCGTATCATAATTGCCCAAATTTTTTTCTAGTTGAATTGCCATTATTTGTTTTTACTTTATGCTTTACAACGCACAATTCCATGACTCTTAAAATAGATTAACTTTTTTATAAAAAATTAATTGATTTTGAATGAGATGAACTATAAGAATTAAATGAACAACTACATCATGCATATATGGCTCAAAGCTTACATGCTATAGTGTGGTATTTATTCGTAATTTGGTTGCCAAATCTCATGCGTGCAATGCACATGTACCTTATGAGTATTATATGTAGTATAACATGTTCATAACCACACCATGTGTATCACCATTATATATATTCATGAGTGCATTGGTTTAAAAAACTGTGATCTCTTGTTCAAATATCTGAATCCACTCTTTATAATGAATTATGATCTCTGTTCGTCTTTTACACCCACACAATCTTCTTCTCTTTGTAGCTAGTGCTAACTTTCTCACATGCATGCACACGCCCGCCCCCTCTCATCCTCCCTCAACGTCCCCTCCTTCGCACACATTTGTTATTTCTCTTTAGGTCGTTCACCCATGGTGTGTGTAGCCCCCCGGCTACTTCTTTCCGGCACACACTGGTCGATATACCTTTCTAGCCAAGTGTGTGCCTACCACAAACACATGCTTTCGCTCTTCTATTCTAACCGTCCATGCCCCCCTATGCCCAGTACGGTTCCACGCACGTGCACACTCCCACCCCTCTTTTCATCGATCTCATCCCCCGCACACTCCTCCCCCCTCAATATAGTAGGCCTCTCGCACGACCTCCTAGCTACATCCCTCTCTCTCTCTCTCTCTTCGGACCTTATTTGCTTCCAACACACGCATGCTTATATACCTACCGATCTCCCTACTTATAGCTAGGTCGACTATATGTCTTTTTCCCCACGCACCGGTCGACGTACCTCACTAGTTATGTCCCTTTATCCAACATGTGACGATTTATCTTCCTATGTAGTTACGTTTTCTTACCACAACCATATTGCCCCCTCATCATCCTTGCATACCTCCCGACCTGTCTCTCACATGCACGTGCACAGACAGGCAGACATCCCCTCTCTTATTGATATTGCAGTCGTACCCTTCGTTTGTCTAGCAGGCCTCTCCGAGCATTTGTGAGAAGCAACTCCACCACCAACCCTCCGCCACTCTAACTTTGTCTCTCCATTCATTAGATCCGTGTATTGTATTGATTGTTTAAATGGTATCCGTCTAGGGTTAGTTATTAATTGTTTCTTCTGTACAAATGATTTTTGCTAATAATCTAACTAGGGTTAGTGTTCATGCTAATAATTCATAGCCATATCTCAAGAATTTATTTTGGATATCCTACGTATATGTTTGTGCCAAAAAATATAGAATGGTATGTACACCGATGGCTCCGGCCAGTGGCACCCCCTGTTGTAGATCCTCCACCCAGCAGTCCGGGCAGGAGCAGCCATGCCCCCCTAGATCTGAAGAGCATGTGGAATCTTAGGTAGACCGCATCAGTGACTTCCCGGATGCCATCCTTGGGGAGATCATATCGCTATTCGCCACCAAGGATGGTTGCCGCACACAAGTCCTCACATCTCAGTGGCACACTCTCTGGCACGCTATCACATCCCTAGCTTCCGGTAATGCACTAGGCTAGCTTCATGTGTGCATCATGCTTAAATTTGAAAGGAATATGAAATGGGGATTACGTAAACCCTAACACCACCTTAACAAATTGGGTTCTACTAAAATAATTTTCAATGAAACAAAAATGCCCTTCAAAAATGTTAATGATTTAAGGAAGAGGGTGAAAACCCTAACCATAAATGTTGCACATTTTTTCAAGATCAAATGGACTTTGAATTAAATCATATCATTTTTTGAATTGGGGCTATTTAAATACTATATATATTTTAAAGGCTCCAAATAATTCGAAACTTGGGGAGGGCCTCTGGAATATTCCAATGTGTGCCCACAAAAAGTTTCAAATTAATCTAAATAGATTTAATGCCCCAAACTAAATCCAAGCAGAAAAGCAAAACATAAAACAGAAAAGAAATAGGAAAACAGAAAGAGAGAGAGAGAATACTTGCAGCCCACCTACCTGGCCCAGCACTGTGCGGCCCCACTAGGCCAGCCGACCAGTGTTGTCATCCTCCTCACACCAGTCGGCCGAGCGTGTGGCCGATGCGCACGCGCGCACAGCTCGCCATGCCACTAGGCTGCCAGTCTGCATCCTCGGCCAGCGCATGCGGGTGCCATCTAAATAAAGGCATCCTATCCATTCGCCCCCTTACCCTATCCCTCTCTCCCCCACCATGGCCGAGCTCGTCGTTGATCCGCCACCGTGAACCACCGCACCCACCATGCTCCCATCACCTCCTCTCCGTATCTGTGAGACTCGCCGTCGACCACTACGCTACCTCACCCGAACCCCAAGCGCTCGAACGCCCTGAAGCAACCGCCATGACCTCATCTTCCATCTTCGGTCACCGAGATCACCACCACCGTTCCGTCACCGTCCGTCCGTCCTTGATCCCGCTAAGCACATTTGTCGACCTGTCGTGAGCTCCTACTCATTTCCCCCACGTTTGCGCACTTGTTCACCTGCCGTATGTAATGCCCTTGATGCGGCTATATCTCCCACGTGTCGAAGCATGACTTAGAGGCATAACCGCATTGAAAGCAATGGCACAAGTGAGGTAATCTTCACACAACCCATGTAATACATAAGGGAAAGAGATACATAGTTGGCTTACAATCGCCACTTCACACAATTACATGAATAAAGCATTACATCATCCAGATACAAACAAGGTCCGACTACGGAACCAAAATAAAAGAAGACTACCCCAAATGCTACACAGATCCCCGACCGACCCCAACTGGGCTCCACTACTGATCAACTAGAACGAAACAACACAAAGGACAAGATCTTCATCGAGCTCCTCCTTGAGCTTGGTTGCGTCATCTGCACGGTTCAACGACACCTGCAAGCTGGTTTTGGAAGTATCTATGAGCCACGGGGACTCAGCAATCTCGCACCCTCGCGATCAAGACTATTTAAGCTTATAGGTAAGGCAAAGGTATGAGGTGGAGCTGCAGCAAGCGACTAGCTTATATGGTGGCTAACATATGCAAATGAGAGCGAGAAGAGAAGGCAAAAGCACGGTCGAACAACTATGATCAAGAAGTGATCCTAGAACAACCTACGTCAAGGATAACTCCAAAACCGTGTTCACTTTCCGGACTCCGCCGGAAAGAGACCATCACGGTTACACACGCGGTTGATGCATTTTAATTAAGGTCAACTTCAGGTTTTCTACAATCGGACATTAACAAATTCCCATCTGCCCATAACCATGGGCACGGCTTTCGAAAGTTCAAATCCCTGCAGGAATGTCCCAACTTAGCCCATCACAAGCTCTCACGGTCAACGAAGGATATTCCTTCTAGCTGGAAGACCCGATCAGACTCGGAATCCTGCTTACAAGACATCCTCGACAATGGTAAAACAAGTCCAGCAAAGCCACCCAGATGTGCCGACAAATCCCAATAGGAGCTGCACATATCTCGTTCTCAGGGCACATCGGATGAGCAAGACGTCGAGTAAGCCAGCCCAGAGTTTCCCCTGGTAGCCTCGGGCATCGCTCAGTTGGACCAACACTTAGAGAAGCACTGGCCC
>NC_041386.1:221547549-221550082 GCF_002162155.2 Triticum dicoccoides | reverse complement strand
ACCCTTGAGCCGGCCGACTCAAGGGAAAGAAAAAGGCTAGGTGGCAAATGGTAAAACCAATGTTGGGCCTTGCTGGGGGAGTTTTATTCAAGGCGAACTGTCAAGGGGCTCCCATTATAACCCAACCGCGTGAGGAACGAAAAATCCGGGAACATAACACCGATATGACGGAAACTAGGGCGGCAAGAGTGGAACAAAACACTAGGCATAAGGCCGAGCCTTCCACCCTTTACCAAGTATATAGATGCATTAATTAAATAAGAGATATTGTGATATCCCAACAAAATAACCATATTCCAAACATGGAACAACCTCCAATCTTCACCTGCAACTATCAACACTATAAGAGGGGCTGAGCAAAGCGGTAACATAGCCAAACAACGGTTTGCTAGGACAAGGTGGGTTAGACGCTTGGTTCAACAATATGGGAGGCATGATAAGCAAGTGGTAGGTATCGCAGCATAGGCATAGCAAAAGAGCGAGCAACTAGCAAGCAAATATAGAAGTGATTTCGAGGGTATGGTCATCTTGCCTGAAATCCCGCAAGGAAGAAGAACGAGTCCATGAAGAAGACAAACGGACGTAGTCGAATGGGTCCTCACAAACGCGACGTTATCAGAACCAACCCGAAGAAGCAACACCAGAAAGAAGCACACAACATAGTAAACAACCAACACATGAACATGGTATGATATGCGGGATGCGGTATGCGGTGCATATGCATGATTTGGAAAGGAATGATTGAACCTGGCCTCAACATGGAAAACCAAGAGTGCCACTGGAAAGAGGAGTTGATTTTGGTTGAAATCGATATAAAGATCACCGGAATCGGATGCACGGTTTGGAAATGGCAAGCAAAACAAATATGGCACCGGTCTGCGATTAACAGCAAGTAGCCATCTAAATGCACCAAGATAAATATGCTACAGCACTCAAACATGGCAACAAGATACATGGCAGGGATCCACTCAAGATTCTTGACAAAAGATGAACAATGAGCTACGGCTAATTCATCCATTAACAGGTTCAAACAAGCATGGCAAAAGTGCAAATGATAACATGTTTCAGACTTGGTGAAATTAACACAAGTCTGGAACTTACCATCAGGAAGCACACTTTAGAGCATGAAAACTACATGCTACAGGAACTTAACATGGCAAAGCAAGGCATGGCATGAAGCTACTCAAAGCACTTAACAAAAGTCCCTTAGTGACCTTGAGCCAAAAGGGATCAGAAAATACAATTGCAAGCATGTGAACATGGCAAAAACATAACCAGATTCGGACTTTGTGAAAAACTGGAGCATGCAAATCAGTTAACGAGTAGGCATGTTTACGAGCTCGAAGCACTCACTACAGATCATGGCATGAAAAACTAAGCATACACCCATCAAGAAGACATGGCATAGGATCTAGATATGGCAAGAACAACATCATAGCATGCACGGATCAATAGCAACATCCTCGGCAAAATCGCTAAACATGTCAACGATCTGCCAGGATTCACTTTATAACAAAAGTAGAGCTCGATTGACTCAAGCTAGGGTGCTCCATAAATGCAAACAAAGACATGGATGGAAATATCACCACAATATTAACAAAACATCCTTACTGATCATCCTCAAAAGAGGCACGGATCACTAGGAAACAACATGAACATATGGCATAACAACAAAAACAGGACATGGACTTGGTGAAATTCTAAGTCCCTGAAATCGGCATTACCGATTACGCTACTTTGCAAGCTTGTGGTAGTCACCACAATTATCACAAAAATACATGGCAAGCACCCTTGTAAAGATGGCATGGCATATAAAAAACACATGTAGAGCTCAGGATCATAGCATGCACACATTAATCATGGCAAAAATGACAAAATGCCATTTGCTGAAACAGATCTGAGAAATTACTCACATAGCCCTCTTCCAACGACATTTTGGGCATCAAGATGAGCTCAAATGAAAATAATGCAATGAGATGAAATGATGTACTCGTCGAGACGAACATTTTGATATGCTACACGCTCAAAACGGGGCAACGGGTGCAGAGTTATGATGTTGTGAACAAGTGCAAAACTTACTGGGACTTAGAGAAATATACCCTCGCGAGAAAAAAACATATCAGGCCGGAGGAAGGGGAGCTGGGCCTGGAGAAGGTGGGCCGACGCTGGGCTGATGCGCTGGCCTACGCGGGTCCACGAGGTTGGGCCGACGGGGACCGTCGTCCCCCCCGAGCGGGACGAGGCCGCCGGAGCTAGCGGGCGCGGCCGACGGGAACCTGGCGGCGCTCCGGTGAGGGGAGGACTGCTGCGAGCAGAAGCAGTAGATCCAGGCATGGGGCGCCCAGATCCGGCGACGACGAGGCCAGACGGCGCCGCGGCGAAGCTCGGTGGCGGGGCGGCGCAGGGTCCGGCGAACGAAAAACGGCGACGGCGGCGGAAGCAGACGGTGGCGGGGCACTGCGTGGTGGTGCGGGAAGGCGGCGCAAGGTCCGGCGAGGATGGCGCGGGATTCCGGCGAGAGGCGCGGCGGCGG
>NC_041386.1:221539326-221547177 GCF_002162155.2 Triticum dicoccoides | reverse complement strand
GAGGGAGGCGGCCGGCTGAGGTGGCGCATGCCGATAGGATGGCGGCGGCGGCAGGGTGACGTGGCGCGACGCCACTAGCCGGAGCGAGGTGGAGGGCGGACATGTCCGGCGGCGGGGATTTTGTCCGGTGACGCGAGGGAAGAGATCTAGGGTTTGTACCGCGAATATTTCGGAGGGGATCACATATATATAGGTAGAGGGAGCTAGGAGAGTCCAAACGAGGTGCGGTTTTCGGCCACGCGATCGTGATCGAATGACCGAGATGACGGAGGGGGTTTAGGTGGGTTTTGGGCCACTTTGGAGTGGTGTTGGGCTGCAACACACACGAGGCCTTTTCGGTCCCTCGGTTAACCGTTGGAGTATCTAACAAAGTCGAAATGGCATGAAACTTGACAGGCGGTCTACCGGTGGTAAACCAAGGCCGCATGACAAGTCTCGGTCCAATCCGAAAACATTTAACAGCCACACACGAAAAGAGGTAGAAAGGGACACCGGGTGACATAGGAGCGCCGGATTGCAAAACGGACAACGGGGAAAAAGCTCGGATACATGAGACGAACATGTATGCAAAAGAAATGCGCATGATGATATGGTATGACATGCATGACACACAAGCAAAGATAAGGCAACAACATCGAATAACTAGAGGACACCTGGCACAATGGTCTTGGGGCGTTACAACACTCCACCACTACGAGCGGATCTCGTCCCGAGATCTAGAATGGCACCGGAGGGACAAATGGAAGAGAAAGAGAAGAGGTAAAACTAAGTTGCTCCTTTGACAAGCGAGTGAAACCAAAGAACCTTGAAAAGGTTAAGCCATCTCGAGAAAAGAATACAATGGAGATGAACAAAGTTGAAAGCACTCTGTTAGGAAATAGGAACAAGGAAGAACAAATTCGTATGGCACTCCGGTTGAAAAGAGATGCATGACTTGATAAGGCGAAAATAACTTGAGCAAAAAGGGAACAACACTCCGGTTAAATGGATAGGCATGAAAAAAACATGATCTTTGACAAAACGAGATGATGGGTGAAAATAACAACATCGCAATGCCTCCAGAACGAAAGAATAGAAGATAGATAATTGAAATAGGAGAATGGAGAAGAAAATGCCAACTTCTGCCACAAAAGAGCTTGAAAAGGCATCCTTAGGAGGAGGGTCGAACGGAATTGTTGTAAAAACCAACAACGAAAAGAGTAAGCTTGTTGTGGGCTTATGAAGAACATCTCAAAACTACGAGGTGAAATTCTGCCACCAATGGAAATAATAGATTGGATTGATATGAACAAGAAGACGAGAAACTTATTCCACCGGGAGGATAAATGAAGAACCTATGTCATTTATAAGCACCATAAATAGCAACGAACCTTAGGGAAGGCTTTAGGTGGAATATAACCCAAGATAACTCGAATGACGAGATTGATGGATTTAAAATATATCATCCTTGACAACATGTGAATCATGAAACATGAACTCAAATTATCAAGAATGACATAATACCACCTCGAATAATATGGTAGAAAGAATTGCACTCCGGATTGCAAGAAGAAGAAAGCTTGAACTCCTCTGAAAATAATCTTGATGAACGTTTCGAGAACGGATTAATTCCTTAATGAACTATCATGTAGAACCTCCATGAAGAACTCTGGTAACAAAAAGGATGATCAAACGGAAGAAAGAGAGGTTGAAAACACAACGTGAAACCTTGCGATGATTTAGATGAATCTCCATGGTGATATAATTGAAAAAATTGGAACTCCGGGAAAAAAAGATGAATCAAGTGAAACTGAGAATTTGATATCCTGAACAAACTCCTGTAGAAAGAATTAAACACTTGGAAGAAGCCAAAATAAGAATTACGTTATGCGTATCCTTCACCAATTTAGATTGATGACAAGCAACAGATTAGCATACTACTTATTCTCGTAGAAAGGAATAAGATAGATATAGCGCAACTTGAGAAAATCTTCAACGAACCACCGGTAGAATTAGGAAACAACGAATGAATTGATATGATAAGAAAGAAGAAAAAAATCTTGAACAAACCACTGTAAGCATTGGCAAAAAACGAATGAAAATACTTGAGGGAAATTAGATCCACGAGAACAAAATATCACGAGCTGATTAGAGAATATACTTGAATGATGCACTGGTAAAATTGGAGAACGAGAACTGAAAGCTGAGAAATGAATAATATTTGAAAGATGGCCTTCGGGGAAAAGAAATGAAAAAAAACTCATGAAATGCTCCGGATAGGTGAAAAGGAATCTCACAACCAAAGAGAATTATGAGAGGATGGCAACAAGCTAGAATCACGAATCTGTGAAGAGAATGGAGCAAGATTAAAGAGAAACTCTTCTTCGATCTTCAAAATCCAAGAAAAACAACGAGAAACACCACCAAATTGTTGAGGCACTACGGAATGAAAATTAGAAAGGTTGAACCAACGATTAAAGAATTGAAAGATCTTGGAGAAAGGCATTTGACTGATGATAACTCATTCTTACGTCAAACTTTGAAAAGAATTTGAGAATAACTCCGGGAAGAATAGAAGAGTCGGGTAAGATCCTGGGAAAAGACCTTTGGGTTAGGGACCACTCAAAAGAAACACCGTTGAAGAGATTTAAAAGAGAGAAAGCACCGGTTGAATTAAATGTCTTGAATGAGGTAACAAACTCGAAAGATCTTGAATGCAAGAGAATAAATAGTAGCATCTTTTGATATATCTTCAGCACTTCGGAACAAATGAATAGCGAGAGGAGAATGATTAAGAGGTGCACTGTCATGAGAAAACATTTGGAACGAGGAAAAGATATGATCGACAAAGCTTGACTTGAAACCACCGGAGAAGAAAGAGAATGAATAATGATGAACTTGAAGCTTCCTTAGCGACTGCACGATAAATCATCGGATCGAAACTTGAAAGAAAAAGATGAAGAGGCTTCACATGAATAAAATGGATACTTGATTAAGAAATCTGGGTCCTTGAAGAGAAAGGGAGGGTGGTCGGGAAAACAAAGGTAAGTTGAGATGGCTGAAACAACACCGTTGAAAAGAACTGATACTTGATCTTGCGGATGTTGAAATGATCGGATCCACTTGAAGAGAAACGCATCGGTTGAAAAGAATTAACATGACAATCTCGATTATCATGAAGGATTGGTATTCACATCGGAGTATGAGAACACGGCTTAGGAAAGGTATGGAATCAACATTTGACCTCGAAGCAACTCGAATACCACAACTCAAAGCAAAACAAAGGATTGGCTTGCGGAATAAGCCGGAACAAACATATGATAGAGATTTCATCCGAAGTTTTCATGGTGGGGCCTACACGGGCTCGATCGTACATCACCATCATGTACAAGGCAGTGCACATGACATACGAAGCGTCCCCGAGTTGGCATAGCCAAGGACTCTTTAAGTCACAATGAGACCACTATAAAACCAACCGTGGAAAGGCGGACCACTAGACGTCGAACCCCAATTTCATATCATACATCTGTCGGAAAGATATCCTAAGAGCTACTTGAATTCCCACTTATAAACTCTCGAAACTTTCTGGTTATGCAATCAGGTGTTGGGCATACAGGGGAAGCATAATATCTCACCCAAATCTAGCAAATCCTACATCCAGCTGTATCCATCCTTCAACACATAACCAAGAAACCTTCGGAAATCATCTACCTCAACCTCCGAAAACCATCCGTTATACGAGTTATGGCAATACACCCGAACTCCCTCCCCAGTACTGGGTGGCGTCGAGGTTATCTCACCAACAACTGCATAAAAGAGATTTCCGATGTCGGTGAAACTAAACTCAGGTATTCCAGAACTGCAACGATAAAGTTGTGACGACAACATCTCGGAGCTCAACTCCCCGGGACACTGCCACAACCCCTAAATGACAGGAGGCACCAAGAACAATGTTCTCGTCACAAAACCATCGGAACGATTCCAAGATACCCGCGTGATCCTAAAATGTTTTTTTAGTGAAATTTGAGAAAAGAATAGTCAAAACTCTACGTCAGGATGCCTCACCAGAGCGACGAAGGGACTGAGGAGTAAAAAGAAGTCCTAACTCTCCGATATATATAATTCCTAAAGGACTCAAAACATTTCTAGACTCAATAACGCCAGCGATTCGATCAAGAAGGGTCTCCTAAGGTCGGGGAAGGCTCTGATTACCAACTTGTAACGCCCTCGATGCGGCTATATCTCCCACGTGTCGAAGCACGACTTAGAGGCATAACCGCATTGAAAGCAATGTCGCAAGTGAGGTAATCTTCACACAACCCATGTAATACATAAGGGAAAGAGATACATAGTTGGCTTACAATCGCCACTTCACACAATTACATGAATAAAGCATTACATCATCCAGATACAAACAAGGTCCAACTATGGAACCAAAATAAAAGAAGACTACCCCAAATGCTACACAGATCCCCGATCGACCCCAACGTGGCTCCACTACTGATCAACTAGAATGAAACAACACAAAGGACAAGATCTTCATCGAACTCCTCCTTGAGCTTGGTTGCGTCATCTACACGGTTCAACGGCACCTGCAAGCTGGTTTTGGAAGTATCTGTGAGCCACCGGGACTCAGCAATCTCGCACCCTCGCGATCAAGACCATTTAAGCTTATAGGTAAGGAAAAGGTATGAGGTGGAGCTGCAGCAAGCGACTAGCTTATATGGTGGCTAACATATGCAAATGAGAGCGAGAAGAGAAGGCAAAAGCACGGTCGAACAACTATGATCAAGAAGTGATCCTAGAACAACCTACGTCAAGCATAACTCCAACACCGTGTTCAGTTTCCGGACTCCGCCGGAAAGAGATCATCATGGTTACACACGCGGTTGATGCATTTTAATTAAGGTCAACTTTAGGTTTTCTACAATCGGACATTAACAAATTCCCATCTGCCCATAACCACGGGCATGGCCTTCAGAAGTTCAAAACACTGCAGGGGTGTCCCAACTTAGCCCATAACAAGCTCTCATGGTCAACGAAGGATATTCCTTCTAGCGGGAAGACCCGATCAGACCCGGAATCCCGGTTATAATATATCCTCGACAATGGTAAAACAAGTCTAGCAAAGCCACCCAGATGTGCCAACAAATCCCGATAGGAGCTGCACATATCTCGTTCTCAGGGCACATCGGATGAGCAAGACATCGGGTAAGCCAGCCCAGAGTTTCCCCTGGTAGCCTCGGACATCGCTCAGTTGGACCAACACTTAGAGAAGCACTGGCCCGGGGGGGGGGGGGTTAAAATAAGATGACCCTTGAGCCGGCCAACTCAAGGGAAAGAAAAAGGATAGGTGGCAAATGGTAAAACCAATGTTGGGCCTTGCTGGAGGAGTTTTATTCAAGGCGAACTGTCAAGGGGCTCCCATTATAACCCAACCGCGTGAGGAATGCAAAATCCGGGAACATAACACCGATATGACGGAAACTACGGCGGCAAGAGTGGAAAAAACACCAGGCATAAGGCCGAGCCTTCCACCCTTTACCAAGTATATAGATGCATTAATTAAATAAGAGATATTGTGATATCCCAACAAAATAACCATATTCCAAACATGGAACAAGCTACAATCTTCACCTGCAACTATCAACGCTATAAGAGGGGCTGAGCAAAGCGGTAACATAGCCAAACAACGGTTTGCTAGGACAAGGTGGGTTAGATGCTTGGTTAAACAATATGGGAGGCATGATAAGCAAGTGGTAGGTATCGCAGCATAGGCATAGCAAAAGAGCGAGCAACTAGCAAGCAAAGATAGAAGTGATTTCGAGGGTATGGTCATCTTGCCTGAAATCCCGCAAGGAAGAAGAACGAGTCCATGAAGAAGACAAATGGACGTAGTCGAATGGGTCCTCACAAACGCGACGTTATCAGAACCAACCCGAAGAAGCAACAACAGAAAGAAGCACACAACATAGTAAACAACCAACAAATGAACATGGTATGATATGCGGGATGCGGTATGCGGTATGCGGTGTATATGCATGATTTGGAAAGGAATGATTGAACCTGTCCTCAACTTGGAAAACCAAGAGTGCCACTGGAAAGAGGAGTTGATTTCGGTTGAAATCAATATAAAGATCACCGGAATCGGATGCACGGTTTGGAAATGGCAAGCAAAACAAATATGGCACCGATCTGCGATTAACAGCAAGTAGCCATCTAAATGCACCAAGATAAATATGCTACAGCACTCAAACATGGCAACAAGATACATGGCAGGGATCCACTCAAGATTCTTGACAAAAGATGAACAATGAGCTACGGCTAATTCATCCATTAACAGGTTCAAACAAGCATGGCAAAAGTGCAAATGATAACATGTTTCAGACTTGGTGAAATTAACACAAGTCTGGAACTTACCATCAGGAAGCACACTTTAGAGCATGAAAACTACATGCTACAGGAACTTAACATGGCAAATCAAGGCATGGAATGAAGCTACTCAAAGCACTTAACAAAAGTCCCTTAGTGACCTTGAGCCAAAAGGGATCAGAAAATACAATTGCAAGCATGTGAACATGGCAAAAACATAAACAGGTTCGGACTTTGTGAAAAACTGGAGCATGCAAATCAGTTAACGAGTAGGCATGTTTACGAGCTCGAAGCACTCACTACAGAGCATTGCATGACAAACTAAGCATACACCCATCAAGAAGACATGGCATAGGATCTATACATGGCAAGAACAACATCATAGCATGCACGGATCAATAGCAACATCCTCGGAAAAATCGCTAAACATGTCAACGATCTGCCAGGATTCACTTTATAGCAAAAGTAGAGCTCGATTGACTCAAGCTAGGGTGCTCCATAAATGCAAACAAAGACATGTATGGAAAGAGCACCACAATATTAACAAAACATCCTTACTGATCATCCTCAAAAGAGGCACGGATCACAAGGAAACAACATGAACATATGGCATAACAACAAAAACAGGACATGGACTTGGTGAAATTCTAAGTCCCTGAAATCGGCATTACCGATTACGCTACTTTGCAAGCTTGTGGTAGTCACCACAATTATCACAAAAATACATGGCAAGCACCCCTGTAAAGATGGCATGGCATATAACAAAACACATGTAGAGCTCAGGATCATAGCATGCACACATTAATCATGGCAAAAATGACAAAATGCCATTTGCTGAAATAGGTCTGACAAATTACTCACATAGCCCTCTTCCAACGACATTTTGGGCATCAAGATGAGTTCAAATGAAAATTATGCAATGAGATGAAATGATGTACTCGTCGAGACAAACATTTTGATATGCTACACGCTCAAAATGGGGCAACGGGTGCAGAGTTATGATGCTGTGAACAAGTGCAAAAATTACTGGGACTCAGAGAAATATACCCTCGCGAGAAAAAAAACACATCAGGCCGGAGGAAGGGGAGCTGGGCCTGGAGAAGGTGGGCCGACACTGGGCCGATGCGCTGGCCTACGCGGGTCCACGAGGTTGGGCCGACGGGGACCGTTGTCCTCCCGAGCGGGACGAGGCCGCCGGAGCTAGCGGGCGCGGCCGACGGGAACCTGGCGGCGCTCCGGCGAGGCAAGGACCGCCGCGAGCAGAAGCGGTAGATCCAGGCATGGGGCGCCCGGATCCGGCGACGACGAGGCCGGACGGTGCCGCGGCGAAGCTTAGTGGCGGGGCGGCGCAGGGTCCGACGAACGAAAAACGGCGACATCGGCGGGGCGCTGCGTGGTGGTGCGGGTAGGCGGTGCAAGGTCCGGCGAGGATGGCCCGGGATTCCGACAAGAGGCGCGGCGGCGGGGGCGGGCACGCGCCTGCGGGCGGCGGCGGCGGCG